>NC_053493.1:213116990-213416990 GCF_905171775.1 Rana temporaria | reverse complement strand
AGCAATGAGTTACTATATTAGTATGAGGCCCTGTTCACACATAACTTAGTGGGAATGTGGGTTCCCGCTAGTGATTTAAAAAGCGCGCTTCACACACGGAAACGTGCATTGTGCATCCCATTCACCTGAATGGGCTGCCCTATGTGCATTTCTCGCCTCAAAGCTCAGGGATCAAATTTTGGCCCACAGCCAGGCGCGATTTTACATGCGTGTTCTACTACAATTTTTGCGTGGTTCGTCACGTGACCATCACAGCAAAATGCACTGTCTTTGGGGAGCCATTAAGGATCCCAAATCTCCTATACTTTGGATTGGTTTTAATGGTAAAATGCAGAAACAAACCCAGCTGCAAGACAGAATGGGCTGTATTTACTAAAAGCAAATAGACTTTACTTTGCAGGAGCAGTTGCACTCTTTTTTCTTAGTGGTAAAGCTTCACTTTGTAAAGAATACCCAATCAGGTGCAAGGAATATAAAAAAAAAAAATTTTTTTTTGCTTGAGCATGATTAGATGATGAAAATCCGCAGAGCTTACTAAGCTCTGGGGAAAACGGGTGCAACTGCACTTGCAGAGTGCACAGTCTATTTGCTGTTAGTAAAATCAACCCCACAGTGATATAGCTGACATCACAAGCAGCCTCCTCTTTTTTTTCGGCTTCTATCTAACTCTAGTGTGAATTTCCAAGTATGTGCAAGCAACTGAAGCTCTGCATTGTATGTTTGGAGTCAGGATGCTCTATATAATATAGTAAGACTTTGATGAAATTAGGCTCTGGCTAATATGTATTCATTTTATTAAAATTTTAAACAGAATTCCTCAGACAATTTAAAATTCAGGCAGCGTTTAAAAGAAAATGCAAGACAAATTATGTTTTTGCAAAATGAACCATATAAAAATGAGTCAGGTCCATCAGCAAAATTGCCCAGTAACATAACCACAATTGGATAGTGATTAAATAAAAAACATTTGAAATGAATGGAAAACAATGACAGCAGAAAGCCTAAATGAACTGCAGTTCTCTACTAGCTATGCTGATCTGTTATTTCACACTGCTGGCTGGGGGTAGTAAAAACAGGTGGCTGAGCTGGAGTTTTACGGCTGCCCAACAGAATTCTAATGATACAGCCTGACAAATTTAAACTCGGGCTGCAGAGTCTATCAAATTTGTCCATTGAGATCAATGGGGCTGCACTGTAACTGCAAGCCAAATGCTTGGCTCACAGTTGTGGTATGGTATTGTGGTATGGTCCTGCAATGTAAAAAACATGTGCTACTTAAAAAAAAAAAGTAAGAAACAGACATCAGGAAACAGCAGTCTGTCAGCCACTGTTATGCTGCCTTCTTTAAAGCAATCCAGCACAGATCGCGATTCAGAGGGCGGTGAGTCATTACCGCCTGTCTGAAAAAACTCTACAAGCTCCCATTGTTTTATACAGCAAGCGATCATATTCATTGAGGAATGCTATTACTCTTATTGCTATTACAACTTATTCATGTGATCCCATGAATAAGTCGTGATGACGAAACATGTCGGGGCCTGGCTGTACCGTAACCATCTATGACGCTTTGCCGCATGTGACGTATCGATATCGACAAGCGAGTGAGTGAGGGTGAGGTTTAGAGGCTGCATCTTAGGTCCGCCATGACCTTAATACACAGCTACAGTGTGCTGACAGGAGTTTACTTTTTATATGCTTTTTGGAATTGGGTTGATGTGAGTTTAATGAGTGAAGATTTCGTTTACATAATAAATAGTTTTTACTGTGTTTCACTATTGGAAGCACAATTTTTTTACATGTGGAGCAATCCTCTTCTGCTGTGCACGGTTGGATATCATATGTATTTGTATAAATAAATGATTAGCGCTAAAGTCAAAACATACATACAAATAGTGCTAACACCGTGTGATGTGGTGCTGATATATCTCACAAGCAATATAATACAAACGTGTAGAATAAAATATATATAAATAAATATTAATAAAATATAAATATCAAATGTAAAGTGCTCCTGTGCTAAACAGTGACTAGAAATAAGAAACGTGAACTGTTTCTGAATGCAACGACTCTATATGAAAGTGCAACACGTGCCTCCTTAACCATCAATGTCCGGACAGCTTGTTCTGTTGAAAAACAACAGATTTACTGGGTGAAAATAAGGATAGGAAACTCAAAAAGGAAAACGATTGCAGCCATCAAATCTAAGAATTGGTTTGGGTTGGAGCCACCCCCCACCGCCCCCCTCCCCACTTTTCAGCTACCAGTTTTAGGATACCGGATCGTGGAGATCAGTGCACCATCCGTTCGGATACCCCATAGATGTAAGGAGGCTGACATCACTCTTATGTGCCTAATACACAGATCCGTGAGGTGAGAGTTTTGGAAGACAGATGGAGGATCACTATTATGGTTCAATACTACAACTAAACCAGGGGCGGACCCGAAATTTGAACTGTCAGGAGGATTTACCCTCTCATCCATGGGAATAACTTCATATTTTATTATCTTCACTTTTTTGCATTATTGAACCATTTCCATCACGGACATTGATGGTTAAGGAGGCACGTGTTGCACTTTCATATAGAGTCGTTGCATTCAGCAACAGTTCACGTTTCTTATTTCTAGTCACTGTTTAGCACAGGAGCACTTTACATTTGATATTTATATTTATTTATATTTTATTAATATTTATTTATATATATTTTATTCTACACGTTTGTATTATATTGCTTGTGAGATATATCAGCACCACATCACACAGTGTTAGCACTATTTGTATGTATGTTTTGACTTTAGCGCTAATTATTTATTTATACATATCAATTTTTATGTTCGGTGAACGTTACGAGATTCAGCAGCTTTGGTTTTTATTGTATCTCTATACATACTCATACTCATAGTAGCGCGAGAGATTCACTTTATTCATATCGTATGTATTACTATTAACCCGGGTGGGTTTAAAAGTGACTATGCCGAGCATGAGAGTGCAAGGCATTTCAATGTGGTGAGTGCATTTCCTAAAGGGGAGTGAAATCTAGTGGCGGTGCGTCTATAGAGGGCGCTGGAGCGCCGCCCCCTCTGGCTCTCGCACCGCCACTGAATAACATAGATTCATGCATTGCATGAATCTATGTAATTCTTTCCGGCCGCTGGTCTATTCAGATGGCTGGACCTTGAGCGCCGGCCACCTGAATAACGGCAGCTGGTTGGCTGTGCGAAAGTGCCTATCAGAGCCACATGGTGTTATTTCAGAAGTGTATTTTAAATACAATTATACTTTTTATTTTTTAGTCACAATTTTTTTATTTAAAATTGTTTATTACATTTATCAATATTTTTAAGTGGCAGCTCTAGGTTAGAGGAGTGTGCATGAGCACAGTGGTGGGATTACAAGCTTAGGTGCGCTAGACTTGCTAAACCAACAGTTGCATAACCTTATTTTATTGTCCATTTATGCCCAACTGCTAAGCTATATACTGTATATAACTCTAAAATGGTAAATATTCTGTCGGCTTTTTTTACATGCAATGATTATAATCTAATTTTTATTTTATGTTACAACACCCAATTTTTTGGTCAAAGGATAAGGTTAATTATTAACATCTTAGAGAGCCATGAGGTCTACACAGCAGGGGTAGAGAGTAGGAGACACTGAAATGAATGCCGGGTCTCACCTCGCCAGCTGTGGTGTGGGAGTTAATAGCGATCTTGCATGCTCCCCCACCGTGGCAGTACACAGTTGTTGCAATTTCCTGCCTGTTAATTAATGCTTGAATTTCATCTCGAGATGGCACAAACTCCCTGCATTTGGTTTTCTTCAGTGACTCGTAGATAAACACTGCATACTTTTCCATTTCTGAGCTTTGAAACTGTTCCCGAATCCTACAAAAGCAAAGACAAAAGACAGATTATGAGACTACTACAGAAAAATGAAACCAAAAAAGAAAATACTGAGAAACCCCCCCACAAAACTAACATACCCTTATTTCTGCCATAACTCCAGTGTGGCAGCATTTTAAATCATGCCAAAATCTAAATATAGTATAACTAGTGTAGACTTGAGCTTCTAGTGTTTACTGCAGAATGTTTTTCACTTTGGTGGGATCTATGATAACAACAAACTATCTACGGTAGCTGAAGTTAAGTGCCATAATCTGGTAGTGTCCACTATCGAGTCTGGAATTAAGAATACGCTGCTCTTACAAATGTAAGTATTGCACATCAGTCCCTGAACTCTAGGAGCTTGCAGTCTTAGCCCTGGTTCACATTGATGCTACTTTGAAATCGCACAACTTCACTTGAAGTAGTACAATCTCAGGTGCTACTTGATAGACATCTGTGTGGCTTCATACACAGATGTCTATTGAAATCGCACCTGAAATTGTCAAAAGTAGTGCAGGAACTACTTTTGCAAATTGGTGTGGCTTCGCAAAATCGGTGTCGCACCAATTGGAACAGTGTCATTACCGCCAATAGGCTGCGACTTGTCATGCGATTTGATCTCTCAAATCGCATGACAAATCACTCCAATGAGAACCTAGGCTTAAGCCTAGTACACACCTCTTTTTTTTCATTCAACCTGCTGGCTGGTTGACAGTTCATGTCAGGGCCACTGTATTAACAATCAGATGTTAGTACAGCAATTTCCCCTGCTGTTCTATTGTGTTCTCCCCCCTGCAAGAACACTCCGGTCAGCGCTCTCAGCCATTGCCAATCTCAGGCATTTTTTGGTTGGACTGGCTACCAAACACACAGGCTGAATGTCTGCTGCTATGTACTTAAAATAGACCTAAAATGTGCTTATAAATTGATTTTTAGTTAGAAAATAAAGTCCTGCTAGATGACTTCAAGCTGCCCCATTTTGCCTATAAAGCTATGTAAAATTTAAAAAATAAGTGCCTATACTGTTTAAAATTCGGTAATACACTGGTTCACCATGCTCTGCACATGCTTAGTTGCTCTCTATTTTTAGGCACTGTGTCGAATTTGTAAAGGCCGATCTGCTGACAGCCTAAAAATGTATTGTTGTTCAGGGGCTCTGGGCTTCAACAAAATGGCAGCCTCCAGGATGAAGAAACAGGAACAATGCTGGAGGCAATTTACAGCACACATTAATTTTGGTAGCATAATTATTAATGTGGACTGTATGTTTCTTGCTAAAGAACATTATTTTTTATCAAGTTATTAAGGGTAAAGTCCCTGGTTGGGATCCAAACCAAGGTCGGTAATGCTGCAAGGCAAAAACGCTTACCTCTAAGTCACTGTGGGGGATATTTACTAAAACTTAAGAGTGCAACATCTGTTTCAGCTCTGCATAGCAACCAATCAGCTTCCAGGTTTTAGTATCAAAGATTAATTGAATAAACTGAGGTTAGAAGTTGATTGGCTACCATGCCCAGCTGCACCAGATTCTGAGTGTTCCAGTTTTAGTAAATAGTGAGTTGTTCACTGCAACCATGTTTATATGACACTTGCCACTGAAATATTCCTGTATATTGTATTAAACTAAATGTATTTCTTTCTTTCTTTTTTTATCATAGATTACATGAGGCAAAAGGATCAATTCACAAAACATTAATACAATTAGTATCTTTATGTAAGCCATGTGACTGTAATTTTCAGATCTTACTGGAGTAAATTCTAATTGAAAAAAAAAAAGGTACCTTATCCAGTGTTTTTACCTTGTGAATTATGGGAATTGTTTTTTTGTTTTGTTTTTAATCATACTTACTTAAGTGGATGCTGCATTTTTCCCTTGCTGGCTCTAAGACTAAGAACCAAGTGATCACACCACCAATCTCTTGGTTCTCAGGGCTCCCTGAGTACAGAAGTAGAGAATTGGTGACTGTCAGACACCGCTGTCTGCCCCCCCCCTTCATGCTCACTGGAATGCTGGGCTGTGGAGGGGGCGGGAGCAGCCGGCTTAGGCTCTCAGCAGCTCACTGAGGGGCTGAGCCAGGTGCAGGTCCAGGCACGTGTGTGGATCCCGACCATATGGTCAGGAATCTTTCCTGAGCCTGGACCAGCTCTGTGAAGTCAGCTGACAGCAGGCTTCAGACCGCTGTCTGCTGAAAACGGGTCACAGAAGTGCAGAACGGACTTCACTCCTGTGATCCATAAAAGAAGTGCAGCCAAATGAGCTTTGGCTGTACTTCTCCTTTATGGGAACTTGTAGGGAGAGTAATACAGCATGTGTCATTGCTCACTTCTTTATGAAGACACAAGCTCTGGGGCTGCCATCCTCATCATTGCTTCACCTTAGCGAATCACTGACCCGGAACAAGCATTGCAGGTAGATGTCCTTACAATCCACTGGCTAAATGCTTGTCCCAAGTCCGTGATTCTGTAAATATTGAAGCAAGGATGATGGTAAGATCCCCAGAGTTTGCACCCTTCAGAACAAGTCAGTTAATGGCAGCTGCCATATTTCTATTCTGACATTTGATTACTTTGGAAATGTTTCATGGGTAGAAAAAGTTACCTAATGGCCATATACATTGCTGGATGCATCTTCTTAATACTAAGTTTAAGGGTCATCAAATATGTTAGGTCGATAAATAACCCTAAACCAAGCTGCAATTTACTGCAATGGTATTACTGTGGTTTACTGTCAGAGTAGGTTTATTGTCTTTCACTAGACCTCACCTCTTCAGATGAAACTTGAGATACTTGAGAATGCTGCGGCTGGGTGGGAATGTGCAGCTCAGGCAAGTGAGTATCTGCCAGTGGTACAAGTTCCCAGTGCTGCCAGGGTGTAGAGCTCTATTCGTTTGTTTAATAAGCTGGCAGTACAGTTCATCTCTTAGTGGTCGCAGATCATGACCTGTCTGCAGAATGCCTTGAATTATCGGGACAGGATCAGAGAGAGATTCCAGCTGCTGCAAAGAATTGAAAATCTTGATGGCTTCATCCTGGAGGGTGGTGTAGCCTTTGTCCTTTAGCACTGTAACATAACATTAAAATATAATATTATATTGGGGAGTTTTTTGAAGCAACCTAAACATAATAAATCAATGTGCATGTAAAGATAAAATAGATCCAATACTGAATCTTTAGTCCTGGCCCTGAGCTGTCTTTAGTCATAGATCTCCTTTGCCCCCCCCCCCCTTACCCCCCCCCCCCCCACTGTAGATGTATTGTCTTCAGAGATTCTGATCATCCTTGTCATCACAGATATTGACACTGTATGCTTAGCACAGTCTTCCTGATGCTAAACAAAATCCAAAGTGCCTCCTCAGCTAAAAACTGAGAAGACATATGAGAAGCTTATATTACAGTTATAGAGAAAATGTGGATAGCAGCACTAACAAATAAAATATATTTATTTATGTATTTTTTTACTGACTACTAAACCACATACCCTATGCTGGGTGGTGAAAGTGCTTTGAATTTACGTCAAAACCCTAGAATCTTATACTCCCCCAAAAATCAGCTGATGTTGAAAAACTCTGACAAATACTACAATGCCAGGGGTATAGTAATCAATACTACCACCCCAAAAATGGTAGAAAAGAACATCCATGTCCCTCAGGACCAAAAAAAGGCAAATTTTAGGGGACTTTTAAGCTGGACTATCTCTCGAAGAAATAGACAATGCATACACAAAAAAAAAAAGAAGAAGAAAATGTGGACTAGATTAATCAAGCCCAACATAACAAACAACCGGGCTTTACTGGCTCAGCATGGGGGACGACAAATATTTATAAAACATAACAAATTTTAGGCGGCGGTTGTGGCAGCATGGCGTGACAGCAAAATGATGCACTGGGCTTGATAATCCTTGATTCAGTGTGGGAACATTCTTCCAACATTTGGTATCCAGGTACTCCTTTTTTTTTGTGTTTGATGCTGCGGTATTGACATGCGTTGGGTACAAATACTTGTTCTATGTATTGCTTGAATCTAGGAATATTGGTGCCTCTTGGCTATTTTTTGGTCTCTATGTACTTCAATTTAATTCACCTGCTATACCATCCTAACTTTCTACACTGCTATGCCGTCCTGCATATGTCCTGTCTGGTGGCTCTGATGCCCCTGTGCCCTCCCCTAGAGCCAATTTTTGGATACCCCTTGTCCCATTACGCCCATCGATACTACCTCTTCCTATTGGGTCCTGAGAAAGCCAACAATTGGCGAAATGCTTTGACCTTCTTAAGAGATCTACAATACTGTTCCCATGCTGAGCCTGTAAAGTCTGGTTGTTTATGTTGGGTTGGATTAATATAGTCCACATTTTTTTCTAAGTGCTTTGGATGTGGCTTGTGGAAGTCAACGTTTTATGAAGGATCAACCACTAAACATTCTGGTACAATAAAAAAATGCAGAAAATACCTAACCATTATTAAAAACAATATACAAAATATGTGGCCTCTATAAACAGACCCCTCAGAACCCCATCCACAGCATTATATAAAAATATACACATAGTATACAAAGCAGTGGTTGATATATTGGTCCCACTATTAGCTATGGAGGATTTATGTACTTTAGCGTGTTTCGCCTAAAGCTTCTTTAGGAGGGGGATGTTTGAAAGTAATATATCCAGGTGTATGAGCACATGAAGATCATTTAAACCCCAAAAAGGGCATCTACCCATAATGCAAAGGTATAGGAAGAGACCAGCATTAATGTAATCCTGTTTCTTTGCTTTGTTCATTGATTTGGTAGATTTAAAAAAAATACTGTTTGATTTAATATTTCAAGTTTGTTAAGTTATATTGCTCCATAATGCTTCATACACTTCTGCAGTGTAAGAGATCTGAGTCCTCAAGACGATACAGATAATTCAATATTTAATGGCAGTTATGTCCTGGCCTTCAGGATAAAATGAGATACTGGTATTCCTTCTCGAGTTACTCCATGCCATCAGTTAAGAAAATTATAATGCTGACTGAGGTTCTAGTGAAGGGGTTCATGTTAGATGATCAGCTGCTACTTAAGGTCAGCAGTTAAAAAATTACTATCCTTTGATTTTCTTTTGTTAATTGCAGTCAATGAAAGGTCCATGTCATAGTGATTCCATTAATTTGTACCTCAGTTGTACAACTTTTTCCAGCATTTAATGCTTGCTAAGGAATTACAAGCTTATGTAGCTACTAGCGTTACTTAGTGGAGCTGCTGATTACCATTGCACACCAGCAAATGTAGCTGTATAGACAAGCACTGTAAATGTACACAGCCACTCTTTAACTAGCTACAAATTGACTCTCTACACATCTCTGCTACAAAGTTGCTGATGTGACACAACCCTAAAACCATGTCACACTAACAACTTGTACATCTGTAAAAGCAGCAAATCTCCCTGCCTATGTTATCTGGAGATCTAGCCCACTTTCAAATTGAAGCAATTTGTCATGCGATTTGACAGATACAATTTTAAGTTTAATATCCTCCAGAATTTAGGAGGGCAGAACTGTGGTCATTGGGAGTAAAAAAGTATCCTGGCATCAGTGGGAGTAAACAATGCATCTTTCGTATTAGGGTGAGAAATAGCGCCCTATTGCTGGTGTCAGTGGGAGGAATAGTGTCCGATCATTGGTGTCAGTGGGATTAATAATGCCCCATTGTTGGTGTCAGTTTGAGGAACAGAGCCCCATCATTGGTGTCAATGGGAGGAATAGTCCCCTATGGTTGGGGTTAGTGGGATTAATTGTGCCCCATCACTGACGTCAATGGAACAAATAATGCCCTCTCATTGGTATCAGAGGGAAGAAGAGTGTTTTGTATCATTGGAAGAAAACATTTCCCCAAGGGCCGGATAAAGGCAAGCAAAGAGCCGCATTCGGCCCCAGGGCCACAGTTTGGAGACCCCTGCACTATAGGATTAATAAATATATAATCACTCACAGCTTAAATTGATGTCTCCATAGGGAAGGGGTAATAAAGGAGAATGCAGAGGGTGATGTGTATATCTCAGTATTGGGTTTCTTCTGTAAATCTGCTCCACAACTTCAGGGTTCAGACAGTTCTCCTTTAAAAAAAAAATCAATATCAATTTTAAAGCAGAGCATACGTTTATGTAGGTTATTAAGATTGGATAATCAAGATTTAGGCTAGTAACATGTCTTACTGTTTTGGTATTTTTTTTTTAAACTGATGCTTTTTCCTTCACAATTTATGGAAACGCATGTCAACTTTGCACTGAATATCATCACCTGTTGAAGAGTGCTGACATACATTGTAAATCGCATTGACATGCTTTGTTGTACGTTTTAACAACATCAGTTGACTTGTGTTTGACAAAAACACAAGGGTAGGTTTCCAGACAGAGTTTAACAACTTATCATTTAAAATGCATGCTTATACAACAATTGTTTAATTGTGCTAAATACAATGCATGGTGTATAAGCTGGAAAATGCTAACTTTATTTCACTCAATTAACTATACAGTATACAGTAGGTGCACTAACACATGTCATGTATGTCCTGCTTACCTTAATGTCCTGTATAAGTTGCTGTGTTGGAGTGTCAATAGGTGCCTTAGTGTCTATGACATTCTGAATAGCACTGGACCACCTTGTAGCTTCATTTAGCAGTTTTGTGTAAAGACGGTAGCAGTGTTTGCGGCCATACACCATTACATTCCAGTATCCTGTTATAAAAAAAAACGTAGTTACCATGTATGTAAGTTTACACATGTAAGCATGCTGATCATGTCCTGCTCCATAAAGTATAGCCCATCCTAATCCCTTTTTGGGGTTTTCTGGTGCTATTTCCCTGTTTTGGAGATTTCTTTCTCTTCAATGGGGCCACAGATAGCAGGCTACCTGACTGAGCTACTAACCCCCTCCTACTCTAGTCTGCTCATATAATTTGTTATAAAAACATATTTGCCATTCTGAAGCTTCCCTCCAACCACTTTGCATATTATTGTTTATATACTGTGATACTGTACTTCTCAAATATGCTGCAGAAATCTCCCTCCACTGAGTCTGGCTGCAACCATTTTAACTGTGGACAGCTGAAGCTACTGCCTGTTCACTTCCTGGATTAACACAGAGGCACACCTCCAGCTCTGCAGCTCTCATTGGCCCTCGTATGACTCATTCCCCCAATCCATTGATGGCAAACCCTCAAAATAGTTAGATAGAGATCTGTGTATGTCATCATAAGCCTAGGCTTTTTTACCAGACAAGAAACAGGTATTTACTGGCAGAAAAAAAAAGTTTTACTATCCAAAGTTAAAACAACAAGGGCAGACGATTTAATAGATAGAACGTTGAAAAAATGACTGAAGTTCTGCTTTAAAGGCAGTAAGCTGTAGAACTAGGGAGAAAAGGAAAATAAATAAAACGTATCTTACCAGTTTCCTTAAAAATCTTCTCTTCAGGCTGTACAACAGTGCAGAGGCTGTTCAGAACCAAGGTCCCCAATTTCATGGCATTTTTCTCTGAGTTCTTATAATAGTCCAAGGAATTGTGGGTAAGAACAAACCAGCGCTTCTTCAGTTTCAAAGAGGACATCTTAGGGCTATTTTTCATTTCCTTGTATAACCAACCTTTCAGACCATATACAAATTTAGTATTTTTGCTAAACAGTATATCCAAAAGTATTTTCCAAAAATACGATTTTGATATGATAAAATCAAAATTACAAAATATAATAAACATTATATAATATATGGATGATCATAAAAGTGCCCTTTTTCCAACATATCCATTGTGCTGATCTTCTCACTACATTTAAAAGCACGTGACACTCCTCTTATATAGTTATATAGTTAATAAATGCTGTTTTTCTAATGGTGGAAGCTATATTGTGCAGTAGACATCTAATGGAAAAGCAGCAGAGACATTTTCCTTACCTCTGACAATGAATTCCTGCCCTTCCACTCGGGTGTCACCCTTGGATCTCTGCAGTAGTGTTATCCAGTGATGCATTTCTTCTGGGGTGTCTGAGTTACAGTGAAGAACACGGTCTGCCGTGATGATTACAAAGGAGTTTGGTCTTAAAGCAAAAATAAAAAAACGAAAATGTATTTAGCTGTTAGGCGGCATGGGTAATGTTTGCACAACAATTACTCACGCTCAAATTATTATCAATACTTGTCTTGTTTCATTTTAAATTAGTGGAAAAATTTCACTTTCATGTTATTTACAGTAAAGCTGTACTGAGGTTTTGGAAAAATTTACAGAGAATCAAGGAAAAAACCTTCCACACATATCTAACATAAAAATAAAACATGCCTGAATGCCATTGAACAATTTTTGTTGTGTGATTTTAGCTGATATAATATACAAATACTACTAATATATTTTAAAACTGTATAGCAATAGGCGCTTTACACCACTGGCTCTTTTGAGTGTATGTTATGCTTTCTCTATAAAATTGTATTTTTGTTTAAAGTGATATTAAAGTCTTGTTTTTTTATTTCGAAATAACAAACGTTATTCTCACCTGCTCTGGGCAATGGTTTTGCACAGAGCAGCCCAGATCCACCCCTTCTCGGGTCCCTAGCCGGTGATCTTGGCCCCTCCCTCCTGCCAAGTGCTACCAGAGCAAGCAGCTTGCTATGGGGGCACCCAAGTTGCTGCTCTGTGTCCATTCAGACACGGAGCCGCGGCTCGGCCCCGCCCCCTCTCTCTCCTCATTGGAGATGTGTTTTTTTTTACAGCAGCGGGAGCTAATGGTGCCTCACTGCTGTCTCAGCCAATGAGGAGGGAGAGTCCTGGACAGCCGAGTCTCTTGTGCAACATCACTGGACTGAGATGGGGTTCAGGTAAGTATTAGGAAGGCTAAGGGGGACTGCTGCACACAGAGGGTTTTTTGTCTTAATGCATAGGATGCATTATGATAATAAGTCTTCTGCTTTTACAACCACTTTAATGCAGTACATTGTTGTGCCCTGATCTCTGTTTTCCAAGAAAATCATTAGGTATATATAAAGGATTAGAAATAATTATTCATAATTGCTCAGTAACCTCCCTGGCGGTATGATTCTTTCAGATTTTTCATGTTCAAAGCGGTACATTGTTTTGCATGGAAATTTGGCGTTTTACATTGTAGGCCTGTAATTCTTAGGAATAACTCTCTTAAATCTGTCCAAACAAGAGTCTAGTAGACATCCCGGGTATGATAAAGTTTGAAACACAAAATCATAAATTATAATATAATAAATAACTATAAATAATTATAACAAATAATAATGTAATTATAATGAAAATTATTCAATAATGTAATCAAATCAAAAACACAGAATTTTGCTCAGTTGCAGAATTGTCTCTGTCATTACTTTGTTTGATGACAAATTTCCCCACAAATCGCTATCGCTCAATTCTGCAAGTGATTCTAATTCATTATCGCTGTTTTCTAGCTGCTCTAAAACCACTTTTGACGTAAAGGGACACTTTTTGGTTGCTATGGACAATCTACAGTTTCCAGGCAGAAAGAACAGTATTTATAATGTAAAACTGCATGCAGTGCACTGGACAGACCACTAGGGACAAAGGGGATGTGTAATTATTTGATACAGTACTGTAATCTGTAAGATTACGGTGTACTGTATGTATACTTTGCCTGGATCCTGCAATGCGATCCCAAGCGTGGCTCAGGGTTACCACTTTTGGTAATGAAATTTTGCCCCGAGCCACACTCGGGATTACCGCTAAGGAGGTTAACTACTTCAATACTGGGCACTTTCACCCCCTTCTTCTCAGCTTTCCATGCTCTCGCACTTTGAATGACAATTGTGCAGTCGCAGTCATGCTACACTGCACCAAAATAATTTTTTTATCATTTTGTTCACACAAATAGAGCTTTCTTTTGGTGGTATTTATTCACCACTTTTTTATTTTTTTGTTTTGCGATATAAGCGAAAAAAACAATATTAGCTGTATGCTATGATGCTGTATGCTGACCTATATACCCTACCTGTGATGCTGACCTGTATAGCCTATCTGTGATGCTGGGCTGTATAGCCTTATCTGTGATGCTGGGCTGTATAGCCTTATCTGTGATGCTGGGCTGTATAACCTGATCTGTGATGCTGGGCTGTATAACCTGATCTGTGATGCTGGGCTGTATACCCTGATCTGTGATGCTGGCTGTATACCCTGATCTGTGATGCTGGGCTGTATACCCTATCTGTGATGCTGACCTGTATACCCTATCTGTGATGCTGACCTGTATACCCTAGATGTGATGCTGACCTGTATATCCTATCTGTGATGCTGGGCTGTATACCCTGTCCTGTGATGCTGGGCTATATACTCCAGACACTATGGGTGGAATCAGGGCCGCTGATAGAAATCATGGGGCCCATACAGCCTACATGACTGGGCCCCCTTCATTCCCACCCCTGGCCCCCACCTTGAAACAAAGTACAGGTTTGTCTTCAAGTGATATTTACCACTGCAGACAGTGCCACCCATGCCGCCAATGCCATAATGTACTGCAGACAGTGCCACCCATGCCGCCAATGGCATAATGCCATCAGCAGCATATGGGTTTTTCGGTCATGGCTGGAGGAATTTTTTATTTATTTTTTGCATGCATTCATTTTCTGTTCAGGTCACCCAGGCCCCCCGGGTGACCTGAAGGAACGGAGTGGGTGGATTCTATAAGGGGTGGGGTTTATGAGAAGTGTGAGGGGTCGAAAAGGAAGTGCGGTGTCTAGCGCCCCCCATCCGAAAACATCACCAGCCTCCACTGAATGTTCTTACTTTTGTGGGATTCTATAAATTTTTATAGATAATCCTTTTGTTTGATGAAATGCCAAAACCTGTGCTGCAGTGCTTTTTGTTTTAGTATCTTATAACATTTCATTGTTATTTAGGAAAACATTTATGTTACAGTTATTTATATTGCATTGAGTATATAAACCCAAGAAAGATATGTAATCATAGTAAAACCCACACAGCACAGTAAAAGCACGCTAGGGCCAGCCACCCATTTAAAAACCCTTTTAGAATGAAACAACCGCTTATTCTATATTAATGGTTTATATAATATTTGTTTTGCAACTCTAGTTAATCAAAAGGATTACAGTATCTCTCTGGCAATTGGGGCCCAATGTAGACAAAGATGCATGCTTAAGGCTTACCTGTCAGGGTTATCAGAAGCACAGACTGAATCAATCATTCCAACATCCAATGTGCCCTGTAGAAAGAACATAATAGTTTGCTTTGTCAACTTGTTTAAACAGTCACATACTGTATTACACCAGTTAAGCAAAATAAATAAGTTTAGCTGATATAATTTTTTTCTAACATAGGAACTATATAATTATATATAGGAACAAAATAATTACTGTAATGCCGCGTACAGACGATCGGACATTCCGACAACAAAACCGTGGATTTTTTTCCGACGGATGTTGGCTCAAATTTGTCTTGCATACACACGGTCACACAAATTTTGTCGGAAATTACGAACGCCAAGAATGCAGTCACGTACAACACGCACGACAGCACTATTAAAGGGAAGTTCAATACCAGTCGTGTTAGTAGAAGTTTGGTGAGAGACGATTCGCGCTTTTCAGCCTTGTGCTTTTCAGTCCGTTACAGTGTGACGAATGTGCTATCTCCATTATGAACGTTAGTTTTACCAGACCGAGTGCTTCCGTCTCGTACTTGATTCAGAGCATGCGTGGAATTTTGTGCATCGAAATTGTCTACACACGATCGGAATTTCCGAGAACAGATTTTGTTGTCGGGAAATTTGAGTACCAGCTCTCAAATTTTTGTTGTCGGAAATTCCGACAGAAAATGTCCGATGGGGCCTACACACGGTGGGAATTTAGAACATTTGTTGTCGGAAATTCTGAGCGTGTATATGCGGCATTAGAATCAGATTTACATGTAGGTCCTAATCTAATGAAGAGGCCTTAAAGGTGTTAGTTAATACAATATCTATTTATTTCCCTTATATCATGTAAATACTGAATCATATTGTATATATCAAATTGTGCCCTTTGTTGTCAGACATTATACACTTCATGCAAGAAGGGTGACTACCGGGGAAGGGGGGGGGGGGGGTTGGAATTGGAGCAGATGCAACTAAACTTTACCAAAAAATAAATAAAAAATTGTCTAACATTTTTGTTACTAAGTTCCAGCCACAATGGAGGATTCTGATGAAAGCCACACCAGGTAGAACTCTGCTTTTGGGTATCTCAGAGTCTCTTGACGTTCTTTCAAGCAAGTCCACACACGCACGCTAAAATGCAAAGAGGTGGTAATTTTGGCACTTTGGGGAACCTTATTTTGAATATGGGTCACCAAAGAAAAGAGAACAAGATTATTCATAAAACAGGATACTGGGCACAGGGGAGTAGGGTATTGCTATTTGTACTGTGGACCATTGGCCAACATTTAAAATAGTCAATTTTATGAGTATACTGGGCAAAGGAAGGGTTGTGTATTAAGGGTGACATGTAAGAGGGGGTGTATAAAGTTCAAAATATGCTGGGCCATATGGCTCTATATGTAACCTTAAATACAGAATTGGACACAAGATCACATGATAAAACATAGTAACTGGAATTATTTTAGTAAGATTTAATATTATCAGTGAGACAGCTGTGTGCAGACATAGGGGTTGATTTACTAAAACTGGAGAGTGTAAAATCTGGTGCAGCTGTGCATGGTAGGTGATCAGCTTCTAACGTCAGCTTATTCAATAAAGCTTTGACAAAAAAAAAAATGGAAGCTGATTGGTGTCTATGCAGAGCTGCACCAGATTTTGCACTCCAGTTTTAGTAAATCAACCCCATTGTTTACACAATCAAAACCCCACAAATGTAATCTTGTTTATGTAAAAGAGCTAATACTATTTAAACATATATTTCCAAACCCACAGGACAGAATGAACAACCCCTTTTCCTCCTTAACCTGAAATGGCCAATTCTATAAAAAGGTATACATGGGAATAATTTTATTTAAATTCAGTGATGAGAGGTGACATGAAATTAAACCATTTTCTTATATATCCCCTCTGCAACTAAATTACCATAATCCTCCATGTAGTGCGGGCATTGCTATTAGGTCTGAACTGTGCATGTTGTATCACTGGCACTACAACAAGAGAATGGAGACTTGTTGGTGGGGAAAGCGCAGGATACTCTGGCTAGGAGACCCCAAATTCCCAAATCTAAGAAATAGCTGGTGTCCCAAATTCTAAGAAATAGGTGATTTACCATACGAACATCTCGTCTCGTCTTGAAGGCAATCACCTTTTACAAAGACTACCTAACTAATTACACAATATAAGCATGCATACTGATAACTTTTAGATGTTTGGTATGAACAAATGTTTTAGACTTAATGGCCTTTCAGAAAGTTTTATACATTTTAAAATGCCATCACTTTCTTAAATCAAATAAAACACAGTCTCTACAGGATGATATGTTCTTTTTCAGAATAAGTTACAATTTATGTACTGCCTTCAGGTGAATCCAGATGTGCGGAGGAGTTTTGCTAGCTGACAGATATACAAGTTGTGCAATGCAAATAGGCTTAGCAGGATTAATATAATGATTAAAAAATAAACTCAGCTGAGTAATGAAAGGATTTTCACTTACCACAGCATTTTGTGGATTTGCTTGCTCATCGTGCATCTCCCGAATCTCCTGTTCTGTGGATGAATGGACCTGGCTCATCACACTGAACCATTGGCTGTAGACACATGACAGCAATTATTGGCTTCTGCACATTCACTCCCTGTCTTTGCAGCACAGGTTTTCAGTTTTTCTTAACACTGTTTCACTACCAAATGACTCAACTGCATTGCATTGCTTAAAGTTGTTGGTAACAAAATAACAGTTAAGCAAATTAAAATGAACTTAAACCAAACCTGTGCTTTGCCCATGTAGAGCAAACAATATTTATTTTAATGCCCCACCTAGCAGCATATACTCATCCCTCTGCGTCTCTGCTTCCGCATTCAGTCATCTGATACAAGGATAGAATCCCAGTTTAAAGTTCCAGTTATGTTTTTTGCTCCCAGAGCTGAGCGTAGCAACAAGGCGTAAAGTAAATATATACTGCTGAGAAGAAGGGCATTAAAACAATTTTTTTAATGGATTGAAGAAAGATTAAAACTTTTGTCAAGTTTTTATCATTGTCTGTGTCCTTGCTAGGGGGATTCACTCTCTACTGGTCCCGGTGACCACTGTCTCTGGTTCAGAAAGTAAAAAATCCAAAATTATTGCCACAGGAACAGGAGGTCCATCGAGTGAACATGTTAGGATGACAACTGTCTAGCAAGATCAGACCTTTGTGTTGCTGCAATGTGTAGTGGCACACCTTGCGCATGTGAATGTGCCGCAGTGCCAATATTTTTTAATGACACCTCAACACTCTAAAGCATCAATCCTGCATTGCAAAATATTGCAAAGCTCTACCATGCACTGCTTTATAAAAAGAAACATTTAAAGAGCAGTTTCCTGTTTGCTGGGGTGCAATGGCAGCCCAATCCAAATGCCTCCTGGCCTATAAGGTGATATCCCTTTAGTTTTAAGAGATCACCTCTGAGGCCCCGTACACACGTCCGAGGAACTCGACGGGCAAAACACATCGTTTTGCCCGTCGAGTCCCTTGTGAAGCCGCCGAGGATCTCGGCGAGCCGAAATTTCCCATTGAACAACGAGGAAATAGAGAACATGTTCTCTATTTCCTCGCCGAGGTCCTCGTCGGCTTCCTCGGCCGAAAGTGTACACTCGGCCGGGTTTCTCGGCAGAATTCAGCTCCGACCGAGTTTCTGGCTGAATTCTGCAGAGAAACTCGGTCGTGTGTACGGGGCCTCAACGCTGGCCATACATGAATCAAAATTTGGCCGGTACCAGCCCTAGTACGATTCATGTGTGGCCACTGTGGCTGAATAGAAGTTGATCTATCAGTCGACTTCTGTTTGACTGCTCTGTCAGTATTTTTTCGCTGGGTCAGAAACAGAGGCATTTCTAGTGAAAATGGCGCCTATGGCAAGCACTAAAACTGCGCCCCTGTCAAAACATTTGAAACACATCTTTCAGATAACCAGGGACATGGCGGGGACAGAGAGGGACACTGGGGACCACTGGCGGCTGGTGCTGAAAGTTTTTTTTTGGGGGGGCGCAATCGCACATGATGACTTTTAAGTCATCATGTGCGATTGAGTGTGTGTGCCAGGCATCAAATATAGTGCTCAATATGGAATAAATAAATGATAAATATGCGGTAGTGTATTTAGGTTTTGTGTTGCCCTAGGCCTGACTAAACTTGTGTACCCCCTAATTTGGGGGTGGGGGGCTTTTCATGCGGGGGGGTGGCTTTTTGCCACCCCCCTCCCCATGGTATTTGCCATGGCTGCCATACCGTAGATACCCCACTGGTCAGCAATAAATAAGTTCAGTACAGTGTAATAAAAAGAGTAAATGTTTTAAATATATGTAAGATATGTAAGACACAGCAACAATTAAAGACAGCTGGAATTTCTGATTTGTGTTTCCATGTCATGCCCCTTCCATGGTATGGTCCTGCCATGTGGACGTGCAGAACGCTTTATATGAGTTGCTCTCTTTGTTTACTATCAACATTCCCACAATCATTATCTCATCAGTGTTTTGTGACATATACAAGCACTTTGTGATGACATGTATTTCAGCAATGCATGAACAGAACAGCCACACCCTAGCACACAATCAAAGGGCACCTTCCACTCCACTTTCTATATATACTTGTGTTGTATTTAAGGTATAACTAAAGGAGATAGGTTAGAACATCTGCCAGGTTTTTATTGCTGTCTGTAACCCCCCTGTTTGGAGATTCTCCCTCTCCAATTCATTGAAAATGAAAAACCTAAATTTTGACAGTAATCAAGAGGAAGTCTTCCAATGGAGACGCTAGTTCTGGTGAGCTGGGGGTCACCAAAATACTCCCAGGAATTTCCTTTCACTTCCTGTTTTGCCTATGAGACAGGAAGTGAAGAGAAATCTCCCCAATGGGACATAGATGACAAAAATAAACTTTAAAGGGGTTATAACTCTCCCTTACTCTATCAAAACTGTTTTTCCTATAATTCTACTTTTTATCATACATTAAGATATTTGAACGTGATGTGTGACTAGCTAACAACTGTGGACCAGCCAAAAAAGTGTGTTTTAACAAAAAAGCCAATAGGCATTTGCCATACATGGATTGAAGTTCAGATAAATGAAGCTGAATTGTCCAAAATGTATAAAATGAAAGTGCTTTTGCGCTAATATGGACCCTTAATGAATAAAACCATAAACAAAGTGTAACAATAAGGTGCTGCAAAACCTGAAGTGTTTACAATACACACAAATATATAAATGAGATAAAGTGGGGTTCCGCGCATCCTAACACGCAGACATGGTGAAAAATAATAATAATAAGTGATGACAAAGAAGAGAGCAAAAAAGCTCAATAAAATCAAGTGTAAAAGGCGAAAAAACGTCCAAAAATCAGAATTCAAAATAAATTCACTGGAGTTCAATCAATAACCATGATTAAGTGTCCATAAATCGGATGAAAATAAAATAAAGAGTGGTGATCAAATAATAATTCAAAATTGTGCATAAGCTGCCAGAGAAATGGAACTAATGTGATCTCAGAACAATCCAATAAGAAGTGTTGCCAGACGGGTATAGTGCTCCCTCCCTCGGCTCCCGGGACTCTTACCTCCACGCAGATAATAAAGTGCATCCACTATTGGTATCACTGACAATCCTCCGTATGTAAACTCCACCAATCCTCCTTAGACATCCATGGCTGGATCCTCAATCCGTCCAAACAGTAATCGTGCCCAAGAGGAAAGCAGGGGAAACAAAAAACAGAGGAGGGGACTCCAATCGTGAAGTACCGTAGTAAACACAGGGAGATTTTAATAAAGGAAAAGACCTGCGCTTACATTCGATCTAAAATCATACAGCAAAGAAATTTTAAAACGAGCGGCGTTTCAAGCGCCTGTATACGTCACTCCAGGTGTACGTCCTCCCGTCCAATCCCTACGCGTTACGACACGTGTCACGTGTCTTCATCTGGGGACAGATGAAGACATGTGACACGTGTCGTAACGCGTAGGGATTGGACGGGAGGACGTACACCTGGAGTGACGTATACAGGCGCTTGAAACGCCGCTCGTTTTAAAATTTCTTTGCTGTATGATTTTAGATCGAATGTAAGCGCAGGTCTTTTCCTTTATTAAAATCTCCCTGTGTTTACTACTTCACGATTGGAGTCCCCTCCTCTGTTTTTTGTTTCCCCTGCTTTCCTCTTGGGCACGATTACTGTTTGGACGGATTGAGGATCCAGCCATGGATGTCTAAGGAGGATTGGTGGAGTTTACATACGGAGGATTGTCAGTGATACCAATAGTGGATGCACTTTATTATCTGCGTGGAGGTAAGAGTCCCGGGAGCCCAGGGAGGGAGCACTATACCCGTCTGGCAACACTTCTTATTGGATTGTTCTGAGATCACATTAGTTCCATTTCTCTGGCAGCTTATGCACAATTTTGAATTATTATTTGATCACCACTCTTTATTTTATTTTCATCCGATTTATGGACACTTAATCATGGTTATTGATTGAACTCCAGTGACTTTATTTTGAATTCTGATTTTTGGACGTTTTTTCACCTTTTACACTTGATTTTATTGAGCTTTTTTGCTCTCTTCTTTGTCCAAAATGTAACCCATAGGTGGCACTGCTGACATCATCCAACGCGACAAAAGTACATTTTTCCATCTACTTATGTCGAAGGAGCTGGGTGGAAAAATATTGAGTTATGTCTCTGGCTTCAGTACTGTTTGAGTCACTAAGCTTGAGCCAGGGCTGCACTGGGACAAAAATTTGGCCCTGGACTTCATCCAGACTGGCCCACTTTGACAGGTCTCTCCCATGGCGGCGGGACAACTCCTGCACCCCCCCTCCCCCCGGCCACCCAAGCCCCCTCTCCCCCTTCACTAGCCACTAGCCGTTCTACTTTATTAGAGTAGAATGGCTGGTACTGGTACTTTTATAGGCAGTACCAGTGGGGAAGCTAGACATTATTTCACCCGGGGAAAATAATCAGTTTGGTGCCCCCCCTTTTGGGACAAGATTAGGCAGAAGTGAGAAACTCCCAGGCCATAGCTGTTGAGTCAGTTGTCTGTCCCCTCCCCCATGCTCCTCTGTCGTCCCCTCTGGTCCTCCCCCTGCTTCTCTGTTCCCCCCAGGTGAGCTCTGTGGGGAGGGAGAGGAGGTGAGTGCTGCGGGAAGGGTGAGACAGAGGAGCGGAGGGGGGCGGTGGTCCTCTGTAACTGAAGCCGGCCCACTGAGCCATCGGCCCACCGGGAAACTCCCTGTAGTCCCAATGGCCAGTCCATCCCTGGCTTGAGCAATCATGTAGCTAGAGATGTTTTAGTAAATTCAAAACTCATGGTCTGCATACTTTCTCTGGGTCAGTGGCTCCTAAAACTTTAAAGGCATTAAATCGGTGTGACAGCCAGGCAACTAGCATTTTCAGAAGAAAGGCCAGCAATGGCAGTCCACGTGGTTTTCTTAGTAAAAGTTTATCTTGCTGATTGAGATTTTACTTAATCACCAGCAGATGGCACTGCAACCATACTATTTCATTTAACAACAAAACAAAAAGCAAAGAATACAGCTTGCTATTAAATAGTATGCAGTAGGAATTATACATATCAAAATATAAACAATTTATTCAGTGTAACCAGACTCGATGGCTGTTTAAAATGAGACATTCTATTTTACTTGCAACATTGATATTATAAGCTACATCATAGGTAATCACATAACAACAGAACAACCCTCATCTCCAAACATACATGAGATGTGTTCTGTAGTCCAGCAGGGGAGATAATTTAGGCACCACTGACAACACTGCTTTAGTAGAAGCTCACTGGATTTTGGTTGGGATCAATCGAAATGTTTCTTTACATGTAGTTGGAAAATATACATGTTTTGCTGAGATGTTTTGCTTTTGTTCTTTCCCCAGACATACATTTTAAATCAATTGCTTTTAAAATAATTAATAACACGTATTACCAGTTTATTTGTAAATACATTTTCAGCTTTGCCATAAATGAAACTGTTCATCATCTTACAAACACATGCTCACTTGCCAAATATGTCCTTGTTGTTAATGTCTACTATGATCTACATCCACCACTTCCATACATTAGTGAACTTAGTCAAATAGGGAAGGGGTTATAACAGTTAGACCTCGTGTACACGGATGCTTAGCAGCTCTTAAGTGCTGAGTAGCAAAATCCTAGATGCTTTCTGGTGCCTGGGGAGCTGCGTACAGCTACCAATACTAGTGAAGGGCTTTTGCAAACCGTGCATGGGGTAAACGATGTATTAGCATTTATCCGCACATGCGTCTTCTACGCTTCTCCTCCCCTTCCACATTTGGACAGAAGTATCATATGCACATGCTCAGATAAACACTGATACAGAAGCCAGACCTCGGTCACATGCAGACATTCACATACTACTGAAGAAACCTACGCCTTGACGTTGCTGATGTCATAGCGCGGCCATCTCAGGAAACCAATGTTTTCATGCTCGATCAGCTAGCACAGCTTGAAGTGTTTTACTTGTTTTATATGGGAAATAAAAGATTTTTAATATGGAGAGCACTAGATTCTGCCATTTCTTTCCTCTTATATCCACCATTTGATGAGAGATACTAGGGCTCTTTGAGCCTATAAGAGGGAGTGTGAGAGACAGAAGATTCAAAGAACCAGCACTACGCCAGATATATCTGTCATCCCCAGAGGGGAAACTGGATTTTGACCAGCTGGTAGAACGGGTCAAAATATGAGGTGAGCAGCCTATGATACTGGTGGAGGTGATCACGAACACCTTTGGAGTGTTTTGCATGCTTTGGTGGATCGTTCTCTGTGGATTTACTACATCACATTTTACTTATCTTTCATGGACTTTAATAGATTTACGGACTTTTAATTTAATTTTAGGAGTATGGTGATTAAGATTCAGAATTTATATGAGCACTTGATTACACATATTTTTTGTGATATAATTTTGCAGTAAACTTAGTATAGGAGCACTGTATTTTGTTTATAATTAGACATTCACATATATTGGTGGCTGTACACGATAAATATGGCTCTTTGGGTACCAGATAGCGCCAGCGATTTTACGCCTTAGCACACAGCAGCTACTAAGCATACATGTGCATAATAAAGCAAAAAGGAAAATAAATAAATCCATTTATTTTTTTATATTTTGTGTTAAAGTGGATGTAAACTCATTCTCATCCTTTCTAAACTACTGCCATAGTGCTGATCTATAAGGATATACATACCTCCTGTATGTATCCTTACCTGTCAAATGTTTCCCCTCTGTCTGTTATAAGAACTGAAAAACTGCAGATTATGTGGGTGGGTCTGTTGTCTGGAGTTCGGTGGGTGGAGTCGTGATGTCAGTAGACTCCCCGCCCACCTCTACACTCCCCCTTACACTAAATTCTGGAATGATCACTAATATCCAGTCATAACCATATGACTTCAGAAAAGGAATGGGGGTGGGAATTAAAAAATAGGGCATGAGATATGTAAATAACCTGTCATTCACAGCAAGGGGGAAGAACGGACAAAAGTTTTCCCCTGTTTGTCCATTTAGAAAAGAGGATTACTCAGAGCTGGATTAACTCTCTGTGGCAAGACTGGGCACAGATGATAGGAAATCTTATACTCTACATTGTGACAGCAAAACAAAAAATAAAAATTCGGGTTTACATCCACTTTAACTGAAAGGTTAATATTGATAGATAATTTTTTGTTTTAAACAACATTACTATATTTCCATTTATTTTAACTGCTACACTACAAGGGAAGGGGGGTCATTCAATTATATGTAAACAGCAAAGATGTGCTGTAACCCTCTCAACCAATTAGCTTTTAGCAGGTTTGCGGAATCCTATAATAAATGAGATCTGTAGACAAGGTAGGATTTGCCATTTGGTCTGCACCTATGGATGGCACAGACAAAAAAGCAGGTCTCCCCTGTATTGACCACGTATTTTTCCCCATCCTCTATAGAAATATAGTCTTGACATATACAGCAAACCACTTTTCTAAGCTAGGTTAGGACTAGTAAAACAAAACCACTTTCTAAGTGTGTTGATCCTAGCAGAGGAGCTTTGCTTTGTGTGTAAGAGATTGTATGTCTACAGGCTACGATAATGGAAAATCGACCCTGTCGACTGTGTTGCAATTGTGTTGAAAACACACTGTGATTATTGCTAGAGGCTATAGCTGCTGGGAATAATCACATGAAAAACCCTGACAGGCTGGTTGTAGCCAATTTAAGCGATCAATCAACTTGGGTACAACCAGCCTGCCCACATACATGTTTCCAATCTTGGCCGGTCCCTGCTGTACCGCACAACATTCGAACTGTCTATGGCCGGTTTAAGGATTGTGCCAATTAATCTGAATCATCCTTAAACCAAGATTACAGTTTGGTATTCTAAAAATATAATAACATGATAGACATGTGGCTTCATAATAGGAATGTTCTATTAACCTGCTATTATCCAAGTTTATTCTATTAAAAGCATTTCATTAACTGCTATTCAAAATTAGACAAGATCTTTTAATGAAATAGCTTTACAAAGCAGGATAAAGAGCAATGATAAGACTTTTCAGTCTAGTGCAGTGAAATAGCTAACAGAACAATTCTGACTGGTTGCTTTGTACAGTGTTAATTGCACTTTGCCTAATTACAGTAAATCGTTCAAGGATGGTTCTTTCATTAGACTGCATTTTCTTACCTTGCATCTTCTGCTGACTCAGCAATTAAATGGTAAGTCCGATTTTCCACTACTATATCAATACCATTTTCCTTGCCTGTGTTGTCGATGATCTCTCTAAAATATTTTTTGGAGAAAGGCATATTATACAGTGGAACTAAACTCTCTCCATCAGTAGTAACTATTAGAAGTGTGAACATAAGGTACATATCTAGATTCAAATGACTTCATGCTCTGAATTAGAGAAGCCACAGCTTAAAAACGAGAACATGCATGCTGAAAATATCTCTGGCATCCCTTCTGTTTACTTTCAAATTCAGATAAAGAAGTTCTGGTACTCAATGTTAATCAAAATTGTATTCTAACTAGAATAGTGCATAATGTCAAGCTATAAAATGCAATGCCATTTGAGTATAATGTTTAGGCCCTATACACACTACTGTAGTGTGTTAGCGACATGCTACATGTTTAATATAACAGACTGTTTATAAATATTGATTCATTAAAAAAAAAACTTTTTTATCAGATGCATGTTTTGCACTGCAGATTAAATGTAATAAAATACTGTATGGTAATCGCGATTACCATGAGCCACTGACATCATTTGAAATGTCATAAATGTCATAAAGATTCTACATAATTAGACTTTGATTAATCCATAAAAAAGTGATTTTTTTCTTTCATTGGAAGTCTTCTTTGTGCCTCTCTAAGGAAATGCCTTTTGTAATATGCTCACTAGCAGTGATGGCAAATATAGCAAGACAAGGACAACAATATGGTTATTATTAAGGGCCAGGTACACACAGGCCGAATTATTCAGCAGTCGAGATTCGGCCTGTACAGCTGCCAGTCTGACAGATCCTGATCTCATGACTGGCTTCTGTCAAACGAGCATGCTTGAAAACCAGCATCTGACCAGCATCCAATTAGCGATGGCAGCCAATGGCTGTGAGGATTGACTAATGTGTTCTTGCGGGGGGGTGGGTGGGGTGTTTTTGGGGATGGTCCCCCTGTAACAGAGCAGGGGAGATTGCTGCACTAACATTGCTTGTGTTAGTGCAGCGATCTGTCATTTTTTTTCATTCAGCCTGCTGACTTGAACGAAGAAAAAAAAAAAAAATATTTATTGCGTGTAACAGGCTTAAGGAATAGGTTTTGCCAATCAATATCAAGCATAATAAAAATGTTAACATTTGCAAAGGATGTGTGATGTGCTGGACATGGTTAAGAAAGGCTAGTTAGTCAGCAACAATTCTGAAATACAATTCTTGAACGTACTTGACTGCCCGCAGTTCTATAGACCCCTTCAGTTTTTCTTCATTATCACTTTCAAAGTACATGAGCTTGGACTGACGAAGAACAAACCAGCGTTTTTTCCAGTTCCTTCTAGAAAGAGTTGATGAGCCACCACCTTTTTTATGAAGCCAACCCTGTTTCAAGGCCTCCTGCTTAGACCGGAACCATAAGAATGTCTCATCTTTCAAGACACACCAACGCTTCCTCCATGTGTTCATCACTCCACCTGCCAGAAGCACAGTATTACATTTATTATTGCATAGAATGGTCCATGTAGAAAAAAAATATCTATAGGAATAAGTATTTTAGCATTTTACTTTAGCATTTTGAATTGTATTCTGACATATTAATCACAAAGAATTACAACTGAGGCAACTGACATTCCAGTAGACAGCCTTGTCTGTTCTAACCTGCTTTGGGGCTGTCTAGTTGATCAATAAAGTTTCAGAATTCTAGTTTTCAGGGACCAGTAATAGAGCAACTCTTGCCCACCAGTAGGTATATGTACACTAATTATTCCATTTAGGCTTATGTAAAAAAAAAAACACTGTTGGCACATGAACTGAACACTGAGAACCACTGGCATAGAATATCATTTATAAGTATGATGCACAACTCGTTTGTTTTTAAGATATTAGCTGGCATTGAGCAGGTAAAATACTAGAGTATTACTATATTATTCATATTTGAAGAAAATATTTTATTTGTTCTTGGCTGCCAAATGGAGTTGGGGGAATGAAAGTCACGGGGAAGGTTAATATAAGAAACTGATGAGTCATTAAATTGAACCTGATTCTTTCCCTGCGTTGACAAGTTTCATTTAAGTCCAGCCAGCATGATAAAATCATACAAGTACTAATAATCGCATTTCTCTGGCAAACCAATATACCTGCAAAAAGCATGGAAAATGACTTTATGTAGTCTGCAAGAAAACAAGTTTGACAGCTTCAGTTAAGTGTTGCCCTTAAGCTAGAAACCGCTACCGCCCATTAAAATGACATCAGTGACAGTGCCCTATGTTTGCGCTCTCAATTCTATATCCACAATACAATGCTTGTATTATTTACTGATACATTCATCTTATGTGTTTTACGTTTGTGTCTAGTGATCTGTCTGGGTTACTCTGATGGATTTGCTTGTAATCGAAACTGTCCTGGTTGGCAGCATTATTTGACACATGGAAAATAAAATGTACAAAAGCACCATAGTAGGCTTACTCTGATTTAGAAGTGTGAAATTTTGCTCTGTTGATTATTAGACATGACAATCAATTATTCTATTTATTCTGATAGAAACCTTGTTTGAAATCCCACACATTTGGAAATAGACACCTAGGGTTCAATCACAAAAAACTGAGTACCTTTAAGTTGACCATGGGTTGCAGGAAAGAAAACTTCTGGATTCCCCTATCAATGCAGTCAGTGTTGATGGGGCAAACCTCACTGTGGAGTCATTGTGTTCTCCTGGCAGGAAGGCGAGGGAAGCTGTGCCCGCCGGGAGAAGACAGTGATTATTACTAGTGGCTATGACACCTGAAAGGCTGTTGTACTCAAGTTGATCGATCAATCAACTTAGTTACATTCGGCCTGCCCATAAGTAGTTCGAATCCTGCCCGGTATACTGCTGAACGGGCTGAAATTAGAACCATCTATGGCCAGCTTTACTCTGAAACAAACAAGTAATCAATAAACAGGTCTGGATCTGTAAAAAGACCACACGGGCCGGGGCATAGGGCACTACAATTTGAGGGTTGAGGGAAGAAGACTGATCCAATCTCTTATTTTATTATATATTACTTACACAAGCCTTTAGTGAAAAAATCATTAAGAAGTTCACATTTCTTCACAAGCACAATACACTTAAAGAAAAGCTGTACTTGCTCTCCCCTCTTATCATCGTAAGTCCATAATGGGTTGTACATCTATATCATATTAAGTATTACACAGTTTTCAATGGATGTGGTGCTATACTAGCAAGTACAAAAGGGAAAATTGTATAGGTGCCTCCATCTTGCCTCTCTCTTGAGCAAGCCTAAGACTGGCCATACATTATACAATTTTTTTAATTAATTTCCTTTAGATTTAACTTCAACTGTGAAATGCAAGGGCCTGCCTGATTGCAAAGAAATTAAAAGTGTTTAGGTTTGACCTCATATTATATAGTTTTGGTAAATCTAAAGGGAAATTGTACAAGGAGATTGTATAAAGTATGGCCAGCCTAAGGGCATAGGAACCTGTTGGCAAGCAAGACCTCTACAGAAAACACACAGTGGAGATGAAGGATCCCCATGTCTACATCATCAGCAGGGGAAAGGGTCAAAGGTTATGTTAGATTTTCAGGGTGTCTTATAAAGCATACAGGCATTGGATGCTAAAAATTGAAATACATATAATATAGTTAGCTCTCATTATGCTACTCTAAAAGGATATTTGATTAGCTCCACTATTATTATCTGAGTTTGGGGTTTGCTTGTGGCACAGTATCAATTACCAGGTTAGTATACAGAAATCTGAGCTGATAAAGTATTATTACTGTTAATGATAAAAACATTAATAGCATAATACTATTGAAGTTGCTGCAATTAACCTTGATTTGATTCAGGTCATGTGCATCTCCCTCTCCAGATGTCAGCTATAGACACACAAGAAGCACGACCTGTAATGATTACAGATACCCCTCAGCATGACCTCTTTGAGGCTCATTATGCAGAAGTGCCTGAGTGCGTGCCCTGTAAGTAGTGAGCTTCTGTCCACACAGCGTGACACTTGTACACCCCCCTCTGAACTACATACACCACTGACAAAGGAAGCACAAGACAAGGGACTGCTTATATTTAAGACTGGCACAAAAAGGTACAGTGATACCACTATTATACAACCACTTTATAGAACTGGAATCATAACAAATGTAAATTAGGATTCACTTAAGCTGACCACATACAGTGGACATGAGGAAATAATCTGACTAATAAAAGATTGGATTTTTACACTAATCTCCACAAAGAGCCTGATGTTTAATTCCTGTGACAAAGGATCTGCAACACTGACTTTGTAAGGACCAGCAAGACCTTCTGTCTACTACTGTTTACATACTGAATCCTTCTTTAGATCTAAAACAACAGTCTTCATTATTTCAATTCCCCAAATATTAAGCTATATATTTTAGGACAGGTGTCACCTTTATGTAATAATAGTAAAGCAGAACCTTCCACAAGATCAGTCCCAATAAAAAAATGCAACCCAACCCTTCCTCCTGAACTTTAAGTAATTTACCTAAGGCCTCGTACACACGACCGAGTTTCTCGGCAGAATTCAGTCAGAAACTCGGTCGGAGCCGTATCCTGCCGAGAAACCCGGCCGTGTGTACACTTTCGGCCGAGGAAGCCGACGAGGATCTCGGCGAGGAAATAGAGAACATGTTCTCTATTTCCTCGTTGTTCAATGGGAAATTTCGGCTCGTCGAGATCCTCGGCGGCTTCACAAGGAACTTGACGAGCAAAACGATGTGTTTTGCCCGTCGAGTTCCTCGGACGTGTGTACGGGGCCTGAGAAACTCTAGTGATCAACTTTTAAAGAGACTGTATTCCATATAGTAGCCTGCCTGGAATTTAACCTCAAGCCCTGTGCAGACTTTTGGGAGAGATATTGAGCAAACCGAAGGAGCATTGACATGACTACAACTATAAAAATCTGCAAACAAACTACTGATGCTATACGGTAGAGAAATGTGCAATTCTTAAGTCCTGTACACATTAAAAGAAAAACGTCCGAAAAATACAGCGTTCGATTGTATGATAATCGGTACAGAGCTTTTGAGAGCCGATCACGACAGTTCATCTCATATTATTCGATCAGACATGCACGAAAATTATTCTCGTACGATACCAAATCGTACGATTTACGTTTAATCAGTACAGTTGTTGTTTGAAAACACAATACAATACAAATACCCTACAACATTGCTTCCGATTTTTTATTGTGTCGTATGAGAATTTTCGTAACTTTAGTAAACTCTTAATGTTTGATATGCGACTAGTATGCAGAAAAACCCCAGACTATCTGACGTCAGATTTTCGGATCATGTGTATGGCACTTTAGAAGTTATAGTATATTCAAACTGAAAACACGTTAAATGTATACAGTTATACAGTAAGTTTTATAATAGTTTTTTTTTTTATGAAACCGGAGCTCTTCTTCATATGTATAGTCATTGCATGTTCAGTGCCACGGCTTTGTTCTGCACTGACACTGATGTTAGAATGGGGTGACCTGCCATGAAACATAAATAACCCAATTGAAGGCATGCCCAATTTACTTATGAAACCCTTTTACAATAAAGTTATCTACAGGAGTAAAGCTGGCCAAACACTGACCAAAATGACTGGTTCAGCAGGGACTAGCCACATTTCAATCACTGATTGGACCCCACCAATCTTAACAACCTACACCACATCTGCATGCTTCCCTTTTTATCCAAACTGCTTGAACATATGGTCTACAGCCACCTCACCAAGACTAACTATTGATCCCCTTCAGTCTAGATTTCGCTCTCAACACTCCACAGAAACTACTCTCCTAAAACTCACAAACGATCTACTAACAGCCAAAACTAATGGACCCTATTCTTTACTTCTACTCCTGGACCTTTCTGCTGCCTTTGATATGGTTGACCACCCCCTTCTCCTCAAAAGACTCCACACCTTTGGTCTCTGTGACTGTACTCTTTGCTGGTTCTCATCCTACCTATCTAACCGCATATTTAGCATTACTTACAATTGTACTTCCTCCTCTCCTCTTCCCTTCTCTGTCGGGGCCCCCCAAAGCTCTGTTCTTTGACCTCTCCTATTCTCGATCTACACCTCCTCCGTAGGTCAGCTGATAGCTTCCTATGACTTCCAATACCACCTCTATGTGACGACACCCAAATGTATCTCTCTACCCCTCAGCTCACTCCTTGAGTTTCCTCAAGTATCACTAATTTACTAACAGACATAGCCTGGATGTTACACCACTCCCTCAAACTTAATTTATCCAAAACTGAGCTCATAATTTCTCCTCCCCTAATATCTCTGTCAAGATCAATGGTACAACTATCAGCCCATCCCTGCATGCCAAGGTGTAATCCTGGACTCTGAACTATCCTTTTGGCCCCACGTTTAATCACGGTCCAAATCTTGCAACCTCTACCACCACAACATCTCCAAAATACGCCCCATTTCTAACCAATGACACCACAAAGCTACCAGTTCACTCCCTAGCCATCTTTTGCCTCGATTACTGCATCTCCTTCTCATAGGCTTACCTTTACACCCCCCTTCAGTCAATTATGAATGCTGCTATCAAGCCACCTTACCAACCACCCAGTGTCTGCTACTCCTAAATTAAAAATACTAACAATAACTTACAAAACCATCTACAACTTGGCCCCCAGCTACATCACTAACCTAGTCTCAAAAATACCAACCTAATCTTTACCTTCATTCCTCCCAAGAGCTCCTGTTCTCTAGCTTCCTTGTAACCTCCTCCCATGCTCGCCTCCAGGACTTTTCCAGAGCCTCTCTTATACTGTGGAACTCATTACACCAATCTGTCCAATTATCTCCTACTCTGTTTGCTTTTAAAAGATCCCTGAAAACCCATCTCTTCAGAGAAGCCTATTCTGCCCACACCTAACAACTGTACTTTCATTTTCTCCATCAGCTCATCCTCCAAAGCTATTATATTTTGCATCACTTGACCCTCCCTCCTAGATTATAAGCTCTAATGAGCAGGGCCCTCCGATGTTGGCGCTATATAAATCTTATATAATAATAATAATAATAATAATAATAACAAACATGTATGACTATGGGTGTCCGAAAAAATAAATAAAGAGGTTCTGTTTAGTTATATGCCTTCATGCAGATGAGGCTTATCAAAACTATACAGTATGAGTAACCTACCTTTCATGTACAGAAAACTGTGGAAATAAGGCAGTGTAACACAACTATAGACGGAATCTCTTCTATAAGAGAGCTCATCATCTGTGTCAAACCTTGAATCAAAGTCTTCTTCACTGTCTTCAAACTGGAAAGAAACAAAGGGGCAGTGTTAAGAAAGCCATCAATTTTGTTTATTTATACCTATATCATTTGAGCATTATATCTGCGAACATGAATGCCCATCACAGTGAGCCTTATTTTGCTGACATCGGCTGAATTCGACTGACAACACAGAGCCTATCCAGGCTCTGAGGGATCCCGACAATGTCCACCCAGATGCCTGACCGGCAGCTAGCTCAGCCTCTCAGCATACCACTGAGGCCCCGTACACACGACCAGTTTCCTCGGCAGAATTCAGCTTCCGACCGAGTTTCTGGCTGAATTCTGCCAAGGAAACTGGTCGTGTGTACACTTTCGGCCGAGGAAGCCGACGAGGAGCTCGACGAGGAAATAGAGAACATGTTCTCTATTTCCTCGTTGTTTTATGGGAGCTCTCGGCCCGCCGAGCTCCTCGGCGGCTTCAGGGCTGAACTGGCCGAGGAACTCGATGTGTTTGGCACGTCGAGTTCCTCGGCCGTGTGTACGGGGCCTCAGAGTCTGGGCCAGTCGCTCCCACTCTCTGCACAGCTCAGTGCTCCAGGTACAGAGCAGAGCGAAGAACGAGAACTGAGCAATCAGTGGTCTTTGATCATTCGGTTCTCAGTCTTAGGGGTGGGGCAACTGCAAAATCAGATTGATGTTGTAGCCTTTTAAGTGAGTATGTACATTACTTTTTTTTTGTAAACCAGCACTTTTCTTTTGAGGTCATTTTCACTTTTCTTGCAGAAGAAACAATGTGCCACATCTAAATATGTTTTCCATCTGTCAATAAGTGTAGACACACAAGACAGTGGTCATATTTATAAAACAACATGCCATTAAAGGAGACCTGCCATTAAATAAAGGGATTGAATTTCTTCTGAAAGTGCTTTCTGAGTCACGTATCTGGAACAGGCATTCAGCATATAAAGTCAGATTACTGTCAGAACTTCTGATTTGCAAACATATTCTAGGTTAGTGATTCAGCAAGTACTGAATATAGGGTCACTTAGTTAAAATGTCTGACTGCTAGTTTGTACATAATGTTTTTTACCCAACATGCACACCCCCTCTTCAGTATGACTGTGAATCGTACCCTTCTCTGTAAAGCATTACAACAGCCAAAAGTTTCAATTGCCTAATTTTCTTGCTGGTTGATATTATATGAACATTTGTTTCATTATGTCGTCAGGTTAACCAATTATATTAAAATCATATTAGTCATAACCAATAAGATCAGCCCCATGGGGAATGTATTGACAGATTCATGACACATTCACTGCAGGTGAATTTTGCTGGTGCATCTATTTAAATGGCAATGGTTGATTTACCACCAGTGAATGTTTGATGAAAGTCACAATTACTGCATTAAAAATATACCCCTATTGACTAGCTTTACAAGACAAATGGACAAACTACTATATGCAGAAACAAGGTTTTTAAAAGATATATTTAAAAAAAAAAAGCTCTACATTCCCCTGATTTGGAAAATCAGTAACAAAGCTATGTAGTATGCAGCAATCAAAAACATATTATCAGTTACGGTTAACTTTATCTTTAGGCTTTCTAGTAATCTCAGTTTGCAAAGTGTGTGGCTAAATTAAACATGATCAACACTTAGTTTAGTAAAGTTTAAAATATTTCCATTTTAGGTAGACAAACAGAAAAACTGTTGAAATACTGGGGTTGATTACTAAAGGCAAATAGACAATTCACTAAGCTCATGGGGAAATTCCCTTGCAAAGTACAACTTTCCTTTCAAAAAGAAAAGCCTATTTTCCTTAAGTAAATTAACCCTATAGATTTACTTTCCATTGAAATTATATAGAGTTTGTTTGAATGATTTGTTCAAAGCCTGGTAGCCTACCTGTTGTATGAGTAGTACACATGGCACAGAAAGGCTGTAGTCAGCATTCTGCTGTCACAGTTAGATTCAGCTGTTAGTAGCTGGTCACATTCAACAGAGCTTGTTCTGTAAGGTTGAAGATATTTCCCCATTCATACGGTAGTTTCTTTACTTTTAATTAAAACTGAGGATGCTACTTGGATAAGTGGCAAAACTTCTTCAACATCATAGAACATGTCTATTTGAATGTGACTAACTACGACTAGCTACACCATGACCTGTGTACATGAAAACCCTCACAGATAAAATTCAGTTTACTTTCTGTATGCAGCATATATGCTTTAGCAGGTAAATGATTAACTGGAGGTGTCTGGAAAAAAGCCTAATGCCCCGTACACACGATCGGAATTTCCGATGGAAAAAGTCTGATGGACTTTTTCCGATCGTGTGTAGCCCCATCAGAGTTTTTTCATTGGAAATTCCGATGAATTCCATCAGAGTTTAGATATAGAACATGTTCTATTTTTTTCCGATGGAATTCCGATGTGATTTGGCCGGGCAAAAGCCTGATCGTGTGAACACGGCATAAGTAATCCAAAAACCAAGCTATTATAAAAATTAACTGTAAATACAATTGTGTCCAGGGCAAACACTTCCATTTTTTTAAATATGGCAAATAACAAAGTCACAGTAAAACTTACAAATAATAAAGTTATAGTAGAACTTACAGAAGACTGTGCACCTTCTGAACTGAATCTGTATGCAGATGAGCTGTTGTATGTCCCTATGGAACACTGGTAATCAGGAGACCACTGACTACTGTGTGAGTTAGAAAATGTTACACTGCTTCCAGAGGTGATGGCCCCATCTTGATAATCACCATGATCATAATCATAATCCGCATCTGGGATAAAAGGGTTTGCAAGACCAATTGGTCCATTGTGTGCTTTTTCTGGCACACAGTAAGAAGACTCTCCCCCAGTTGTTTTATTAAAAGGTTTTGCCTCTTGTCCTTTAGAGATTAATGTATTACTTGGCACGTTTGGAGGTGCTGGCCCAACTGTGTAGTTCATATAGGGATCCTCTTCAGAGGAATCATCACTGGTCCGAATTCCACTTGTTCTTTGGTCTGAGTGCCCATGTTCACTAGGGTTAGGTGAATCCTTAAACACATCATCATCAGCAACAAACCCTTCATCTACCTCTTCCTCAGGGTATGGCTGACTGAAGTTAAAATTCGGCTTTTCACAGCTAGCAATGCCATTGAGGTCATCTGGAAGGGCATCACTTACAGAAAGGGACATTTCAATGTTCTTAACACATTCATCAATCTCATCAAAATTAAGAGAATCAAGAAACTCCTGAGCGGCTTTACATGCTTCTTCTTCTAATCGCTTCAACTCCTGGTCACGGAGCTCCTGCAGCCGCTGTAAAGATCCCTCTGTTAAAGATAGTTCTTGCTTTTCCTTCATGCGCTGTAAGTCATCAATTTCTTTTTCTAGTCTGAGAATTTCTTCCACCTGCTTGTTCTCCTTCTGTTTCGCTAATTCAACTTTTTCTCCGGTCTCTCTCTGAGCTTCCAACATGGTAGTAAGTTCCTGCTGTCTTCTTGCTTCCTCAGCCTACAATCATGGACAATAAAGAAGTATAAGTCTCCTCTCAAACCAAATAATGCTGACGCTACATTTGTAGTTCACTATTCAATAAATTAAAATACCAAATTTTCGCTGCTTGTTCCATTACATCAAAAAGTTACAAGAAAATCAAACACAATATGCATCCAAAAAACTTTATGGACGCAAAAAAAAAAAAGACAATCAGAACATGCAAATAGGAGAGTTAACTGATTTGATAAAATGTCTGCAATTCAAGCATTCAGCCTTGACTTATGGATTTGCATGCAAAGGGAAGAACAGTAAAAGCAAAACCACTGTACTAAGTGGGTAGCAAAAATTGCATGTATGGACATCCCCATGTAAATATAAAAAAACTAAGTATAAATAAAAACATGGTTTACATTTACACATACTGACACAATTATTTAAAACATTTTATGCTGGCAGATGAGCGGTAAACCATAAGGGGTATGAAGGGTGTATGAACATTTAAGAAAGATATGGACAGATCAATAATAAAAAATTTACAGAACAGACACAGCAAATAGTCTAAACCCAAAAGTTTGAATATGTCTGCCGGGGAAAAAAAAGTTGTAATCTTACTCTACAAACAATGAAATGTTTCTGAAAAATTCTAGCGGTGGCAGCCCGTAATGCAGGGCACAGGGAGGCGGCCCCCCTCGCCATGTGTCCAGCCCCCTAATCTACATGCAGAGCGCCGGATGCACGGATTCCAATGGTTTTTTTTTTAAGCATGTGATTAGAACCTGAGGCTCTAATAGGCTTCAAAAAAGGGCGGGCAGTGATCTGCGCCCCAAGCCCACCCAGTTGTGTGACAATAGCGAATGAGACCCATTTCCTGATTGGCTGAAAGGAGAAGCGAACCCATTGGCCTAGGACGAGGAGGGAGGAATCGCACAGCCGCCATGAGGAGATGCAGGAGAAGCCACTGGGGGGGCGGATGGTGCGATTGACCTGACTGATGGGGGAGAAGAAAATTGGGGGTTGGTGCAGGGCGTAAAAAACAAACAAAAAAAACCACTAGTCGCCACTGTGTATTAGTCTGTCATGATGGAGAGATTTCCTGTCCCTTTGACATTATGGTAACATGAAGGGAAGTGAGGGAACAATTTCAAGGGGCTACAAACAGCAATAAAAACCTGGAGAGAGTTCTAGACAGGATTTATGTACTCCTTTAAAATCTCTTTCTCTGCTGAGAAAAACCTTTGAGTTATATAGCCCAAAGGTTTAGGGCTTCCTGTGTCCCTCAACAGATAAGAAAGAAAACATGTGATAGCTAGAGATACACTTTTAGTATATTGATTGATAAATACAACAACATAGCAGTACATCAATAGAAAGAGTTTCAATGGTATGTTACAGTTTAGTTTCAGCTAGGGTTGCAAACCTTATTCCTTTCATGAGAGAAATAGGTTGCCATTACTAATCTCTTTACCTTGGTTCACACCTACGCGTTTTTTAGTGTGTTTTTCAGAAACGCACTACAGTCCATATAACATGGTTTTCTATGGGACATGTTCACATCTATGCATTTTTAGCTCTTGCATTTTTTGGAAAGGGTCAGGGACTTTTTTTCCAGCAGCAGATTGTGTTTTTGGTGCAATAAACTTCAATGGAACCGCACCAAAAATGCAAGTGTTGTGTCTTTGATAAATTTTTAAGGTGTTTTTTATGTGTTTTGCATTTTTTTTGGCCAATAGGAAAGTATGCCAATTTTAGGTTAAAGTTAGCATTAAATGTTAGGGTTAAGGGCTTGGGTTAAAGAGGAAGTAAACCCTGATGGGTTTTACTTCATCTTTATTTCCCTGCAAAGGTAAAGCATAATGGGCTACTATGCATCGCATAGTAGCCCAATATGTGTCACTTAACTGAAACCGATGAAAAAGGTACACACGACTGGTTTCCTCGGCAAAAAAGCTCTCCCACCAAGTTTCTTGATGGATTCTGCCGAGGAAACCGGTCGTGTGTACGAGGCCTCAGAATGTACCGTATGTATTTTGTTTTGGGGGTTAGGTGGGGACCCTAATGTTAACACACTTCATACTGCAAGCAATCTGTGCACCCATTACCTGCTTGGCTTGTAGTTCTGCTTCTTGTCTTTGTATTTCCCTGTGGAGAAAGGTAATTCACATATGTAATTTAGTACAAATTTTTCACTACAGAAAAACTTTGCAATACCATATTTCTCACTAAATAGCATCATAAAATAGCATCGTATTTGCATCACTAATGCCTAAAAAGTGTTAAACAAGCAGAAGTAAGCCTGCTTACTCAGTTGTTAAAGCACTGCAGTTATCTTTCACATTTCAAAATTAGATGCAGTAATTCTGGGGGCAGACATTACCTCCTATCCCTGATTAACTTGTACAGAGGGTCACTAAAATGCATGCTAAAAAAACATAAATTGTATGATGCCTCTTACCAACAGCAGCAATGGGTGGCAAGGTGGGATTTAGTGTAAAGTGTTACAATCATCAGACCCCTTGCTACTTACTTGGAATTTTAAGCCTTCCGTTCTTCGAAATATTACATATTTACCATTTAAAGCATTCAAGAGGATCTCTAGAGTCTACAACACCACCTAGGCATTGAAGAAACTGCAGAACCTGCAGTACAGCTATTTGAGGGCACACAAACCTAGTGGCTGATACTGCCTCTTACACCCATGGGTTGTTACTGATTTATGGTGATATCTGTATCTGATGTTCTAGACTCACCTCGCTCCCAGTTGTAACACATTACAAAGCATTTTTCTACTTCCAGTTACCTAGAGGTTCATTAATGAGTGTATTCACCCAGGATTAATACAACATTCCACCAAGAGTGACACATTTTTACACAAGATTTAATAATAAAAAAAAAGTGTGAACCTTAGGTAAACGTTATGTGAATCTTGTGTGAATTTTTTTTTTTTAACTTGTAATTGTTGTATATGTTTTATTCTTATGCTCAAATTATAATACACAGAAATGACACATGTCAATACATAAAGGCCTATTCATACCTGTAATGAGTTCATTACAGGCATACCCCACTTTTAAATACACAATGTTTTTTTTTTACTAAAGCTGGAAAGTACAAAGTCAGGCTCACTTCTGCATAGAAACCAATGAGCTTCTTACCCCAGCTTGTTCAATTAAGCTTTGGTAATACAACCTAGAAGTTCATTGGTTTATATGCAGAAGTAAGCCTGATTTTGCACGTTCCAGCTTTAGTAAATAAGCATTGTGTACTAAAAAGTGGGGTATGCCTGTATTTCCTACAGAAAATGTACTAGTAAAAATGCAACAAACAGGATACTCGATAAAAATGAAAGACGTTAAAACCATAAATGTAATAGGCGAAGGCTTTCGATGATGTTAAATAGATTGTCAAACCCTTACCTATAGAAAGAAGTTACGCTGATATGTACATCTTTTGCTTGTGCAAGAAATGTAATAAACACTATTGAAACATAAAACCATAAATGTGTACAGTGTCTAACACCTAAAATTTGTATCCCTTTTGTAAATAAAAAAAATTAAAGACTTTGTAAATCAGCTGTTAAAATGCACATGTATAGACAATGCACCCCTATTTATAACAGCTATAACTAAAAATGATATACATATAAAACATACATATTTTTGCAGATAACCGTTAAAGACCACTTTAGGCAGAAGTATAGAAAATAACTTTGACGTTGTGTTGATCACATACCTTTCTTCTGCTTCTTTCTTTAACCGTTCTTCTTCCTGCCGTTTTCGTTCCTCCTCTTTCTTAAGCCTTTCTTCCTCCTCTCTCCTCCTCCTTTCTTCTTCCTTTCTTCTTTTCTTGTCTTCCTCTTCCTTCCGCTTCTGCTCCCTTAGCTGCTTGTACAAACGCCGGGCTAGCTGCCCACGCATCTGCTTCTGGAAGGTCAGGGCAGCTTTTTTGAGACGTAAAAACTTTGTCCTCCACAGGAAAGCCCGATAGTTCTTCTGTATCACCACAATGCAATGTAGCACCTTTCTGTACTGCTTCCTGATGAAACAAACAAGATTGTTCCACACACCAGAATCGATAAAACATAATCCATTCTATTTATGCCTCCTGTTTGCAGCAGGTGTCACTTGCAGAGGAACAACCGAAATATAAATTACACCCACTATAAACGCCATGCACAGTCAACAGACAACAGCTAAATTCTGGCTAAGCTAATACCAAACACAACGCTATCTTTCTTTACTCTGACACGACAGTGTCTTGTAAGAGAAGAATAAGCTCTGATATATGCCATGCTTACAGAAGAAGTAATTACACACAGCAGGGTGCCTTTCTGGGTGACATATTGTCTTATATGTACAGCCAGGGCTCATATGCACATGAAAAGAGATTACCTCATTATGCAAACAGCTATTGAACTGTCGACCATTGACTTTTCGTAGACATACAAAGGTAAACAGATGCCTGCTATTGGTCAAGATTTAATACATAATGTATGATACTTAGTTATCTGAGCTTACAAAAACCTATACATAAAGGCATTAATAAATATGTGTTGGGTTTTCATTATTTAAAGTGAGTTAGCTAAACTTGACCAATGTGAGAATATAAGGCTTGCACAGTGCAAACAGCAATAATCTGTAGTAACCCATAGTAACACGGCATCAGCCTTTTGTTTCATTCAGGGGTGATTTACTAAAGAAAAGTGGACTGATGTTGAACCTATTTGCTTTCAGCATCCTCTCATTTGCAGGAAGTTTTAAAAAAATTCCAGTACTAAAGCTGCCCACATCAGAATTTTGGACGGTGATGAGGGTGTGACCGGATGTAGGAGTGTGGAGTTTGGAGTGTGAGGAAGACATGTGAGATGGAGAGAGGTGTATGCTGAGTCCTCCACAGCCCCTCTACTCCCTGCATATGAAGCCGGCCGGAAATATCAAGTCTGACTACTGAAGCGTATGCCCCGATCTTATTGCTGTAGTTGCCGCTGACTGGGTGACTTACCTGCCGATGACTTTGGGCCCGGGGGTCGCTGGGGATCTGTGGCTGACTGTTGCCTGTCCGTCCGTCCGCCCGCCTGTTTGGGGGGGCTCGCGCTGGAGCTACGTGGGGGCAGCGCTGGGAGTGGAGGAGACCCGGAGGTGGAGGTCCGGCTGCAGCCGGTGAGCGGAGCTCGCGATTGGAGAGCGGAGGTCACCTGACTAGATCAGACTAGACCACGTGAGCGGCGCTGTGAATCCCGGCGTGTCTTGGCAGAGAGACGGGGAGAGAGGGGAAGGAGGTGCTGGAGACAACCAGGGGGTGATACCCAAGAGATATCCAAAGGACCCTTGGAGGGTCCCCCCCCCCACCGAACCTGCTTGACATATCCCTTTATAGCCCAATATAGTGCAGGAGGAAGGACAGGAGAGGTGCTCAAGCCGGAAGACAGCAGCCCCTGAAAAGAAAACCTACAGTTGATGGGAGCCTGAAGCCGGTCTTGTTTTAAAAAGGGAAAAACTTTGGAGAAACAGCATAAAAGTGAGTAACCCAGCATTATCAAGCATAATATGGATGGAGGGGTATACTGTGCTTTGAACTGAACTGAATTATATGGTGCACTGATGCTTTGATACATGGACTGATTAAATGCTGAGAAGGATTAATTGATCATTGAACTAAGAAGAGGGCTTGATAAAACTTGTAGCACGGATGAATGGGATCTCTTTACCCCCTTAATGCATACATGGGACATGGTGCTATTGTCTGGCTGTTTTTTTTTTTACCTGCGGGAGCTATCTGTGTGACACTCGGCTGTTGATGCTTTTGGTGCCCCCGGTGTTGTCACCTATAAGGGGGATACGGTGATGCTGAGCCGCTCCCTATTATTTACAGTAGACTTATATGAGATCCCCTGATCTGGGCGCTGAAACAGAGGTCAAATAGAGAGAGGGGAAAGAAAAAAAGAGGAAAAAAAAGCTTTTTCTTTCTTCAAAGCAACAAAAACCAAACTTTTATTTTGACCAATCGCCCTATACTGCTACTATTCAGAAGGAGAAAAGGGAGACGCATGCTCTTTTTTTTTTATATTGGGTGTGCTGTTTTTTTTTGTCTTGACCCTTAGAAACGGCTTTTCTTGGACTCCTAACATTAACAGTAACAGAAAGCTGGGCACAAGTGAAATACCTGTTGCCTTACAAAAATCAGGGGAAAGTGCAGGGCATCTGCTCTGCAAATATAAATCGCATAGATGCAGCAGCTACGCTCAGGAAAGGAGAAGAACTCACAACACCCGGCAGTTGCTGCTAAATTAGAGTCACATGCCCATTCCTCTGCCCAGACGCCTACGTCAACAAAAAAGACGGCGCAACTAAAAACACAGGGTGGGGTGGCCGACAGAAAAAGCCAAGGACAGTCAGCAGCTACTACTATACAGGGCTCAGCAGGAATGTTAACAATAAAAACATCAAATAAAAACCCTGAGGTGATGGAACAGAATACGGCGGTAACAGCTGAGATGTGCTTACCCGTGGAAACGGAACCAACACTAAAGGATGTATTTACAGTTGTGAGCGCATGTAAGAGTGCACTAAAAGAACTTTGTACCCAGATGAAAGAGGTAAAAGAGGATTTGGTACTGGTCCGCCAAGAATTGCAAAGAACAGCGGAAAGGACCTCTGCACTGGAGGCAAGGACAAGCCAGCTGGAAGACGATGTATACCCATTAATAAACGAGGTGAAAAACCTGAAGGAGCAGATGTGCAGACACGCATCAAAGATGGATGAGATGGAGAACCGTCTCAGAAGAGATAATGTTAGGATGGTGGGACTGCCAGAAAAGAGCGAGGGCTCCAACCCTATAGAGTTCCTTGAAAAATGGTTTATCGAGATCTTCGGAAGAGAGACATTTTCAACGACATTTTCTATTGAGAGAGCACATAGAGTTCCTTTTAGAGCTCCGCCAGCAGGGGGACGCCCCAGGCCGCTCCTTATGAAGTTCCTAAATTATAGAGATAAAGTTGCACTGCTGCGGACAGCAAGAGCGGCGGGAAACATTTCTTTTAAGGACACTAAGATTTCATTGTATTCTGATTTTTCACCAGAATTACAGAGACGGAGGGCAGAGTTCATTTCAGCTAAACGGGCATTACAGAAACATGGGTTGACTTATGCCCTTCTTTACCCAGCAAGGCTACGGGTGGCGACCGAGGGCGGGATTCAGATCTTTGATACCCCGGCGAGTGTAGAGAGATGGCTGGATGAGAATAAGGATAAGTGGTAGATAATCTGAGCAAGAGGGAAGGGGGGGGGGAAATGGGGAAAAGAGATATTTTCCTTTTTTTTTTATTTTTTTTTTTTGTTTTGTCCCCTGCTCTCTCCCCCTCAGGAAAATAGCAAACAGAAAATTAAAAATTAAAAACAGGGGGGAGGAGAGGGGGGAGGAGGACGAGCATAGTTTTTCGAATGGGATGGGAAGGGAGTGAAAGTGAGGAATACATGGTGTGGGAGACGGTCACTGGAATGCCCTCAGGGGAACACCAGGTTAGGTGGAGGAGGGGGGAGGGAGGGGGGAGGAGGGAGGAGGGGGGGAGGATGGGTGGGAGGGGAAGGGAGGATAGGCACACGATACACAGGAATAAAGTGTTCATTAATATAAGTAAAATGCATGTAAAACACGAATTGAAGGAGAGTATAGAAGGTAACGATAATGACAATGCACAGAGAAATAAGATAATTGAGAAAGGGCAAGGAAATACACAATGGGGGAAAGCTTGTCACAGGAAAGTGGAATTTTAGAGGAAGGGAAGAGGAAAGGCAATTTTTTTTTTTTTCTTTTCCTCTTTTTTTCTTTTTTTTCTTTTTTTTTGCATGGAAATAATATTTGATTGTATATACACTCTTTTGGGATGTTGGGTTATACCATTTAATAGACACGGTAAAAAAGAAATAGATGTGAGTCATCCACAATTTAAAACAAAGAAATTTAGGGTAAAGTTTGATTATGTAATCGTCGTTGGGATTGATACCCCTGACAATCCATGATATACTACACACTGTTAAATGCTAAGTAAAACATTGAGTCTAGGCTCATGGAATGTCAGGGGCCTGGGGACAGCAGCCAAAAGAGCTGCAGTGCTCTCAATGATGTAAATAAATGGGATAGAGCTGATATGTCTGCAGGAAACACATCTAACAAAGAATACAACTTACTTACTACAGAGTAAAAAATATCCTATTCAGTATCATGCAGTACACTCCACGTATTCCAGAGGAGTAAGCATTCTAGTTAGAACCGGAGTGAGGTTCTCCTGCAGACACATCAGCATAGATGAAAACGGCCGATATGTTTTTTTGCATTGTAAAATTGACAACAAAATGTATGTAATAGCAAATATTTATATCCCTCCACCTTTTAAAATAGATGTTATGCTCAGATTAAATGAATTTATAATGGGAATGGAGGAAACACCGGTTCTGATAGTTGGAGATTTTAACGAGGTTTTGGATCAAAAGGCTGATAGGTTTCCCGCACCATTAGACCCAGCTCCTAGAGAGAGGACCCGTTTGAGCCAATTTATGGAAGAAGTTGGTCTACTAGATATGTGGAGAGTGAGGAACCCGGGCGCCCAGCAATATTCCTGTTATTCAAGCACGCATTCCACACTCTCCAGGATAGATATGGCCCTTGGGAATCATAAAGCGCTACAGATTATGGGAAAGATAATATACCTGCCACGAGGTGTGTCTGACCACTCCCCAATGATTTTAACTTTAAATTTAGGTGGACAAAAAACCCAGAGAGAGTGGAAAATCAATTCTTATTGGTTTGAGTTAATAAAGGAGTCGGAGGAGATTGTGCCTAAATTAAGGGAATTTGTAGACTTTAATGAAGGTACCACAAGTACCGGGATAGTATGGGATGCTCTCAAGGCATACCTTAGAGGTATCCTGATCCAGCAGGTGGCAAAATTTAATAAAAAAAACAGGGAAGGGGAGGAAAAATCCCGTAGAGAGGCAATGGAGGCAGAAAAAAACTATGTAGAGGATCCAACATCGGAGAAGCAGAAAATATGGCTGGAGAAACAACAAGCATATAAGCTGGTAACCATAAGGGAGGTTGAGACTAGACGACTCTTTCTGCGACAGTCTTCTTTTGCAGAGGGTGAAAGCGTTGGAAGGATGCTGGCGCAAGTGGTGAAGTCTAACTCTTCCCCCTCCAATGTTCAGTCTATTAGAGTAATAGGAGGGGCAATAACATCAGATACCTCAGAGATAGTACAGACCTTCCAGACATATTACCAAAAACTTTATACTACACAGAAGGTGGGGATGGAAAAAGAAATGGTAGACTTCTTGGAGAGGCTAGAGATCCCGTCTATAACACAACTGGAAAGGGAGGAATTAGAAATCCCAATATCACTCGGGGAAATTCAGCAGGCAGTAGCAGATATGGCAAATCAAAAGTCGCCAGGCCCAGATGGACTCCCGACAGAAATATACAAATATTATGGAGAAATATTACTACCAGAGCTCATAAAAGTACTAAATGGAGCCGCCATAGAAGGTAAACTCCCTGCTTCAATGCTGGAAGCAACTATTATAGTTATACCAAAAGAAGGGAAGGACCCTCAAGACCCTGCGGCATACAGGCCTATATCCCTCTTATGCTCTGATGCCAAGATTATAGCTAAGGTCTTGGCAACAAGGCTTAATAGGCTAATCTCAAAGTTAATTCATCCAGACCAGACAGGATTCATAGCTAATAGATCTACCAGCATGAATATCAGAAGAACATTTCTAAATTTACAGACCCCGTCACAGAATGAGGGAACAAGAGCTGTATTGTCACTAGATGTGACTAAAGCCTTCGACAGCGTAGAATGGGGGTATATTTGGAAGGTTTTGGGTAAATTCGGATTCGGCCCGACATTCATTAGGCTGATAAGAATGCTTTATGATAATCCTAGTGCCAAACTAAAAATTAACAACGAATTTTCGGAAAAGATTACTCTTGAGAGGGGGACGAGACAGGGGTGCCCCTTGTCACCCCTGCTCTTCGCCCTAGCGATGGAACCGTTGGCAATAGCCATAAGGTCAAGTACTGAGATAACCGGATTCCAGAGGAAGATGGGAGAGGAAAGAATCGCGCTATATGCCGATGACATTCTCCTCTTCCTGGGGGATACGGAACAATCATTGGTAAAGGCAATGAGTCTGGTAGAAGAATTTGGGAGCTTTACAGGATTAGAAATAAACTGGGGGAAATCCGAGCTGCTCCCGATAGATCCACTTGGAGAAACGGCGATATTGGAAATGCCACAATTAACGGTGGTAGACACAATGAGATATCTGGGGGTATTGGTGACGAAAGATCCGAATCAATACATCCATAAAAACCTAACCCCGCTATTGGCTAAATTTAAACAAAAAATCCATATTTGGAAACGGCTTCCGTTGTCAGTCGCCGGCAGATGCAGTTTAATAAAAATGATTTGGCAACCACAACTGCTATATATACTGCACAATTCTCCAATATGGATCTGCAAAAAGTGGTTCAATAAAATTGAAACTCTCTTCAGAGAGCTTATATGGAAAGGGGGGCAAGCGAGGATCCGTCTCCGTACATTGCAGCTCCCGGTGGGGGAAGGAGGACTTGCAGTCCCCCAACCCGAGATTTACTATCTATCAGCACAACTGCAACAAATAGGAGGATGCAATGTTCCGGGAGGAGGTACCCCTAATGGGAAGATACTACTAAACGGGGTTCCCCATGATACCATCATTGAAGCGCTAGAGGCAGATTCCTTCAGTCACAGGAACCCAACAGTAAAAATGATAACTAAAATATGGAAAACAGTTAAAAAGCTGATGGGATACACCGGGTTTACTGAATACTCTCCATTGTGGAATAATATTAAACTGAAGGAAATCCTCCAGATAGGGAAAGTTAGGACATGGGAAACAAAGGGTATTAAAAGGCTGAGGCAACTGTATAAGGAGGATAGGTATAGGAAGTTCCTGGACCTGAGAGAGGAATTTGGTATACCGCAACACTCATTTTTTACCTACATGCAGGTAGGACATGCCCTTGGGGCCCAATTTGGGTCACAAACTCCAGAATGGAGTGAAACGCCCCTCTTCCAGGTTTTGGCTAATGCAGGATCAACTAAGGGACTCATTTCGGAGATATACGGACAGATATGTAAAAAGGTTAATATAGGTACTAGTCTCCCAAAAATAAGAGAGAAATGGGAGGAGGACATCGGGGAAATAACACAGGATCAGTGGAAGAGGGTCTTGGAGATGGGTCCGAAAGTTTCGGTCTCACCTTCACAGAGGGTCTCCCATCTGATGCTGATAAATCGAGCCTACTATACGCCTAAACGTTTGTTTAAATATGGAAGAAGAATAGATGATAAATGCCCTAGATGCCAAGGGACTGGAGACCTAATACACATGATGTGGCGCTGCCCAAGGCTGTTCCGATACTGGGAGGGAGTGATAAACTATCTAAACGACACATTCGGAACACCCTTGGAGGTGGAGGCCACACTGTGTGTATTGGGATATAGGAAGGAACGGGAGGAGAAGAAGACTACAACAGTTGTAATATTGAGATGCCTGTTTCAAGCCAGGAAATTAATAGCTACAAGATGGCAGGCGGCAACACCCCCGGCAATAAGAGACTGGATCAGGATAGTAAATGAGACGATTTGTAAAGAAAGGGCAGTCTATATAAAAAGAGGCAATCTTAAGGAGTTTGAGGAGATGTGGAAACCATGGTTGGGAAGAGGGGATATTCCTCTCTAGAGGGTAAGAACCATAGATGGGCGGAGTATAATTTTAAATAACATCGTAAGACAAAAGTATATGTGAGTTAACCCAGGAAAACTAAGGGTAATCCTGAAACCTCATCGGGGAGGGGAGATAGTGGACCAAGGGAGTAAGGCCACAGGCCTAATGGCAGAAAAGAACCTTTTTTCCACCTTCCTCTTTTTGTGAGTTTTTTTTTTTTCTCCTTTTTTTTTCTCTTTTTTCCTTTATATTAGAAAGTTAGTTAAGAGGATTTCACTCTTCAGATTTTCTGTACTTGGTAAAAAGATGATGATACATAAATATATGTGGAATAATGTTTGTTCCTGATTTTATTGAATGAAATGCTAAATGACTGAATGTGAAAAAGAAAAAAGATAAATAAAGAATGAATATTTAAAAAAAAAAAGCTGCCCACATTCCTGGATTCTGAGCCCATAGAGATGATTATTTCCTGGAGGGGACTGGCATGATCTGCAACCAACTCCAATGACAAGCAAAACTTACTTTGCATGTGACAACAAATATAGCTGTTTAAGAGTCTCACGTATATGCAAATGCAACTCTCAAATGTCTGCATCAACCCTTTCGAAACAAAATATGAGCAACTTGAGAACATCGTTGGCACATAGCATGTTCTCTTCAGATAATCTTCGTGTACATGCACCAGTGTAGGGAGGGATAAAATGCCTTTTAAATTATTGTTTGTTGCCTGTGTCCTGCTGGGGAGATTTTTCTTTACTTCTTGTCCTGGTGAAGCTACAGGATACAAGAGGAAACCTCTCCAAATTGAACAAAATTCCCATCTAAGATGTCTTAGGAACAGGTGTCTCAAATGAAGGATCTTCCCTCACTTTTTGCTCTATTGATAACACAAAATGTTTGGAGTTTTACGTACTTTCTGTCATAGTGACAGTGGTCACCAGGACAAACAAAGGGGCAATTCTCCCCAGCTGTAACATAGACAGCAATAAAAACCTAACAAACCTATCAAAACTAAATAAAAAACAACTCTATCACACAGCACAGCCCTATGCAGCACACAACTTACAGTGGCTTTCCCTTTCCACCCCAGCCTGCTGAGCTGACTAGACACTGAAACATCAGCTGAAGACTTCCAAAAGACTCACCTACATCAAGCTGCCCAACTATTCCCCAATGATATCATCAAAGCTAGAGAGCTTTATTAATGGATTCTGCATCCTTACACCCTAGGTCCACCCCTTAAACACAGACAGATGAAACGCGTTATAGGGGTGGACTTCTTGTGTAAGGATGCAGAATGTGCTGTCCAATATTTGAAGCTGTATAGCTTTTAAGACATCATTACAGTGCAGATCCTTTTCTTCCTTGTGGTAAGCAACAGAGCAATGATGAGTTTATCCATCTGCTTACCCTGCTCTATCCTCTAAATAACATGTTTGTTGTCAGGACATTTGATTACAGCACAACTGATTGGCTCTCATTCCTGCCTCACCCTCTTCTAGTCTCAATACTCCTGTAAGAGAGATTTCAGAAAGTTGATACAAAGTTAAAGGATCACTAAAGTTATTTTTTTTTCTTTTAAAATAACAAACATGTTATACTTACCTACACTGTGCAGCTCGTTTTGCACAGAGTGGCCCCAAACCTGGTCTTCTGGGGACCCTTGGCGGCTGTCTCGGCTCCCCCCGCAAGGACTCAACACCTTCATGCAATCTCGGTGTTGAGTCTTTGCTGGCGCGCTCCCGTGATACAGCCAGCGGCCATAGCCGACGACTGTATCACTCGGCCCCACCCCCGGCGCACCGCATCATTGGATGTGATTGACAGCAGCGCAAGCCAATAGCTGCGCTGCTTTCAATCAACCAATGACAGAGCCAGGAAGACAGCCGAGAACCCTGCCCGTTCACGGCATGGGACTTTCGAGAGGTCAGGTAAGTAAAGGGGGGTTCGGGGGGCTTCTAATCGGCAGATGTTTTTTCAACTTAAGGTGAAAAAACTTTTACCTTTACAACCCCTTTAAATTCAATTACTTACACTAGTTTTATTTTAAAAATACTCTTATGACTTATTACTCAATATAGAGCCATATTACTTTGTCTGCCTGGAGTGTAGCTTTAACCGACCAACTATAAAATTACGGTCCCTTTTTGATGGACAAGTTGTCTACAACTCAACCATATTTCTATTAACAGCATTTGATTAGATGCAAAATTCAAACTGAATATGATAATGTAACTTTGCTGTCAGTCTCAAATGCTTTTCTAGTGAATTTAGTTACCCTTATTTCAGCATACTAGATTGGATGTCACAAAAAACATAACAATTACCACACAGTATAAATAGGCAATGAATGTGACTATAAATCCATATACATAGTTACATAGTAGGTGAGGTTGAAAAAAGACACAAGTCCATCATGTGTGCATCTATTCTACCATGTTGCATGTGGTCACTTACTGCAGTCTTTATAACCCCTCCAAACTACACAGATCGTTTTTTTATTTTTTTCCTTCATGAGCTGAACATTTCAGCTGCTTAGATGGGAGGAACACATTACAGTTCCAAGGAATGCAGTCTTGGTTCATAAAAACTAAGTACTAGTCACTCCCACAATTTAATAGCTCAAGCATGTTTCACGCACCGTGCCACGAAGCCCATGATGTGTGACTGTACTATCAAGGCTGCCTTGAAGACCTCAACTTCACGTTGCTTCTCCAATTTGTGCTCCAGGGACTCCCGCAGGAAGACCTGTACTCAAAATAAAACAGAGAATTGTTTATTTTTTAAACTGCACACATTCGTCTACAACACCTCCCTGCGCTCCACTTTACACGACTTCTAAATCCTAACAACAGAATATTGCACTTTAGGTTACAGGACAGCAACAATGATTCTTCTATGAAAGTAACATCCTAATTTTCCACTGAAAAAGGCACACTTTAAAATTAAATAATCATGCAAATATGCGAAAAACCAACAATTTACTTTCAGAAGACCAGACTTTTTCCAGACCTATTGGATTTTCAATACACTTCTCAAAAAAATATTCAATGTGCAGTGTATAAAAAATATCAACAGTAATATGGAATGTAATATAAAGAGGGATTTTATACTGAAGTGAATCAAGTCTTCCCTTGGAAATGCAAAGTCTTCTTATGTATCATGTTTTCCCAATGAAAAGAGAGATCAATATAGTGTGCTGAAACAACATTTCTCTGTAAAGATGGCACCAGTGATTTAGCCTTGACAGAAAGATTATAAATAAGGATAATTCAATTTAACACAGAATAACAGCATACAAGTAATGAGGCTGTTATGGAGTACATGTGCCCCTGACAGCTGCAATGGGCTTCCTATTGCACTCTTTCATTTCAATGACATCTGATAGAGAATGATGCTTTCCATACAGCTGTAATGAATGAATATATAATACACAGCAATAGCTCACACTCATCACTCTTCATTCGCTTCCATAATGGGAGATCGCTTCCAAAATGCTCTAAGATTGTATCTGAAAACATTTATCTCTAAACCAGCCATAGGGGGTAACATCTGTGACTATGACCAAGGCAAGTAAGTATCATGCCATATTGCCCGCTGTATCCCAGCCCATCTGCCATTACATTTGTTGGTCCTACTAAGACTGCTAAGTAGTGCATTATTGGCAATAAAAAACATTGTATGGGAAAGTTATATCTGTTAAAATGTGGGAAGCTAAAGTGCTACTGGCGGAACTGGCTCAGAGTTTGCAGGTCCTATGCATAACCATGCTATAATTACTAATGTACTATAGATTTCAATTGATTTTGGCTGTTGATACAATTAACATATTTTTAATCATCTTACTGTCCCTGTTGCATAGATCCTAAAACTTGCATAGCAACTAAAAATAATATTAAAGGATCAAGTATAATGGACATGTAATTGCTTAAAGGGTCACTAAAGGAATTTTTTTTTTTTGCTGAAATGACTGTTTACAGGGCATAGAGACATAATAGTTAACTGATTCCTTTTAAAAATGATTAAAAATAGATAAAAAAAACAATCATATAATGTGCCTGCAGTGTAGTTTCGTTTTTGCTGTTGTTTCCTGGTTCTCTGATGTACAGAGAGCCACTAGAGGGCAGTCAGCCAATAGAGAGCAGTGATACTTTGTCTAAAACTCCTCAGCACCAATCCAGTTTAGTTTTACTCACACCTCCTTGATTAGTGACCACCGTGAGAAATCTCCCAGTACTGTGGTCATCAGGAAACAGGCAACCAGGAAGTGTCCAGAACAGAGAGGATTTACAGCAACATGAAAGCAAAAACGAACAATGAGGACATGAAACCAGGACTGCAGCAAGGTAAAGGAAGCTATTTAGCTAAAAAAAAAAATTCCTTTAGTGACCCTTTAAGTATTATTATTTCAAACAGGTGAATTATATTATTACAAAAATAGCAGATAACAAATTTAGCACATTTGTTACAGAATTTCCCTTTTAGAAAACGATTAGCATAAAGTGCTGTTAGGTAGTAGAGGAAGACAGCACTATTCAAAGAACAATGCAGCATGCGTGTAAAGCATTTCCACTCTACATGTAAATGCAATTGCAGCAGATAGTATTTAACACTAGCCCTAGTGTTAACAGCTTCCCCCATATAATGTCACTGTGTGGTGAACAGGTAAGAGTCTCTTTTACACATTTAAACCAGGTGTTAAATCCAGGTGTCTTCTGTGTTTGCTTATAAAACATGCTGAAAAGGCAAGGGTAAGAATGTACAGTAAAACCTTGGTTTGAGAGTAACTTGGTTTGAGAGCTTTTTGCAAGACAAGCTACATTTTTTAACAAAATTTGACTTGATATAAGAGTAGTGTCACGTCACAACTGAGTATAAAAGAGAAGAGAGGCACCACTAAGTGTAACAATATGGTTACATTTAATGAAAGTACAACATTTAGCAACTCACATGGTTGATGATTAAAACAGGCACATCTAAGTATGCAGTCATCTGGGGTAAAGCTGTCCACATAGACCGTCCTCCACACTGCAATCTATGTTGTCCGTTCCATGCTAGATCACTCTACTGCAGGGTAGTCTTTGCAGACACGATTGCAGACTGAATACGGTGAGAGCCGGCGGTGCAGCCGATGGTCTATATGTGGACAGCTTTACCCCAGATGCCTGGTGCCATGTGCCTCTTTTAACCATCAATCCATCAACCATGTGAGTTGCTAAATGTTTTGCCTTTATTAAATGTGACTATATTGCTATACTTAGAGGCGCCTCTCTTCTCTTTTATACTCTGTAACTCCTGCTGGATTTTGCTTCTAATCACCTTGTGGTGAATTCCATTTGTGGATGGATATTTTATGGTTACACAACATTGCTATAATCTTTTTATATGGACTATAAACAAAAGGACTTATGAATAAATGGTTGTGGAACAAATCATTTGAGTTTCCATTATTTCTTATGGGAAAATTTGCTTTGATATACAAGTGCTTTGGATTACAAGCATGCTTCCGGAATGAATTATGCTCGCAATACAAGGTTATAATAATGATACATTTATCATGAAAATACATATCATATGGCTGCAAACATACCTGCAGTCAACATAAAGTGTAACGTTATATGCTGTCACTTATGTATGAGATTAGGGGTGTCCAATACCAAAATAAAAAGCAGGTTTGGGATTCTTTTTAAATTACATGCATTAGCGCTGGTATACTAAATCAAATGAAGAAGGAAAAATTGTTGGCAAGCATGCATCTGGTAACCTCAAACTTGTACAACAGCTAGAACCCAACATTATGTACATGACTATAAACAACAGCCATATATAACATATGGTTTTAATCCTACATGGTATATACATCTAAAAAAGGCTGAGAGTGGTTAAGTAAAAAGTTAAATAGAGAAAATCACATTTTAATTTGAGGCAAACTGTGGTTTAGATGGAGAAAATTTGGACGCTGAGGGTGCAATTCAAAGCAAAACTTGTTAGCAAATTCAATGTATGCATGCTGTAGACCAGGGGGTCTGAAAACGTAATAAAAAAAGGCCAGTTTGCTGTCCTTCAGACTTTTTGGGGGCTGGACTATGGCCACTGGGAGTCGAAATGGTCCCGATATCATTAGTGTTATTGGGAGGAATTGTGCCCTATCGTTGGTGTCATTGGGCGGAATTGTGTCCTATCATTGTTGTCATTGGGAGGAATTTTGACCCATTATTATTGTCATTGGGAGGAATATTATATAGAATATATAATAGCAAGCAGAGGGCCGCATCTGGCCCCCGGGCCGCAGTTTGGAGACCCCTGCTGTAGACCATGAGTGCATGTCTGCCAACACTGTGGCTGCATTGCTTTTCTATGTATGATCAATGTACTGTATGTTTATCCTTTAAGAAAAAAGGCCCATTGTGACTTTCTCTGCAATTAGCTTTGTAGGTAAAAAAAGGGCATACCTGTAACAATCCAATTTACTGAGCTAGCTTTGTGAAATTATAAAGTTAAACATTTGCCAACATCATATGCTTACTCACTTCCCAGGAAATTATGTATATTGAATTCATTCTTGCCTATTAATTTGTTAATTGATTGCTTACAGTACCCTTAATTTAGAAGGTCATCCAGTGAGTATGCCCATGTTTGTTCATGTGAACATGAATATACAGGGCGCACAGCAAGAAGGAATCAGGTTGTCAGCAAGAAAAACAGCCAATTGTTCACCTTTGCTGATTCTAGTGAATCAGGCAATCAGATTGTGTTACTAATCAAGAAAAGTGCTAATAATTCAATAGGGGAAAACTGTCAACAGCATTACCTTAGTCCTTCCCAGCTGCCATTCTTTGTTAGTTGTGTCATTAAGATGGAGTAAAGTCTCACATTTGCCTTTCAAATCTTCAGGAAGGGTTACATTTCTCATTAGCACTTTATACCTGTAAAGAAACCAAACAGTAAACCCTGAGAATTCTAAATTGATTTACAATCTATCAAACAAACATACACAGCACAGAAATCAAGACAAGGACAGTAAGCAACAAATAAGAATAGACAAAATATATATATATATATATATATATATATATATATATATATATATATATATATATATATTTGTTGTTTGTCTGCTGATAAAAATGTCTACTTCTGCTATTTTGTTATTCCTAAGAAATATAAGAAATAATAAATACTGCTTACGAAGCAAAATGTGCAAAAAGGACCAGCAGGTTAGAACCTTCACTACTGTTGGCATCTAAATAAACTGTTATGTATATGCATGGGCAAAAACTGATAGATGGGTGATTCTTGTCTATGACCATCGTAAATCTTTAAACGCCAAAAGATTTAAAAGGTGGTTACAAGCAGGCACAAATCAACTGGCCCCAGGTCTTCAAACCAATCTGCTAGTTTGTTCCCTGTTGTTTAAAGAGTCTCCTGGACCGTTACAATTTATCAACTTAATCAGCAACTCCCATTTTATTTCTATGGGAGCTTTTTTAGCTCAAAACACAGATCATTTAAAAAAAAAAGGCTGCATATTGTGTTTAATAATCTGGAAGCATTATATTTTAGTTTAAGGCCTCGTTCACACCATACGCACAAAAAAAATTGATTGAAAAAACATGCAGATTTCACATCAGTTTACATCTTTTTTTTGTGTGTGTTTCAGTGAGTTTTACAAGTTGCAGATTCCTGCACAAAAATATGCATGTGATACCATAGGCGTGTGCACAGGGTGTGCCAAGTGTGCCTGGCACACCCTAATCACCCTGTGCTGCACAGATTTCCCCTGCTGTTTTGCTGCAGAGAAAGGGACTGGGGAACCTCTGCCCTCATTCCCTTTCTCTGTCCCAAAAGTGAGACATCAGGGGCCTGTTTAGACCCTTGATATTTTACCAAAGCTCCCCAATGGGGCTCCTAATTAAAAAAAAAAAAATGTTGTAAAAATTGAAAAAAATTGAATTGTAAAAAGTAATAAAAAATAAACTACCAACACCAATCTCTGCCTTACTGACACGGTCCATTTCCCTACTGCTATATATATATATATATATATATATATATATATACACACACACACACATATATATAAACATGTGTGTATGAACTTTGGGGTGCACACCCTAGTGCAATAGGCTGCGCACACCTATGTGTGATACCAGTGTTGTGGTGTGAACAGGGTACATAGAGAGAAATTGTTTTCTTTGTGTTCTTGCAGAATGTGTGCAAAAAACTCACAACTCTGCAGATGGTGTGAAAGAGGCTTAAAAGAAATATGTGTTTGTATAGCAGAATTATACCCTGCTTTGTTAATCTCCCACAAATTTTAAAATGTAAAATGCAAGACTTTACAGTAACTGATCCAACCTAAACAATATAAGGTGGCATTTGGATGGTGCCATGAGGTACTGTCAAACATGGCTTTAAATATACAGTGTGTGTATACTTGTTTCTATTTATAATGAGTATAGTTAAACTATAATACATTTCCCAAAGAAATAACAGTAATTTAGGATGGAGATACTCACCTAAAACAAAATTCTTGAAACAATATTCTGACGGGAAAGCCGGCTCTGCGGATCCTGACTGTCTCCAGCATGCCAGAATACCTTAACTGGTTCAAAACCAGTGTCTGATCAAACTGGTCCGGCATCTGCAGAAAGAAGCAAATTCTTATTGCAAACAAACATATTTTTTTCTTTCTTAAGGCTCTTCAAGGAACGTCATGACATATAAAAAACACAAACCAGTTACAGTTAGTGTCGACTGACACTGTGATAAGAATGTGATACTGTTCTGTCTACTAGCCAAGACTGGATTAAACACTGCACAACATCCAACAGCTGAAAATCTATATAAACTTTGAAGACAACCAGTATGCTATTTCTACATAGGATTCTGGAACTTAGCTTGTGACAGGTCAAGACACACAAAGTACGGCAATGGGTCATATAGAAATAAACAGTATACGGAAAATACGCAGTAATCATATTGTCATCATTATTTCAAATTTAGCCATGTGAGTTTACTTTGTCTTTCCTTTCCCTATACCAGAGAACCTGCTCGGTTTTCATTGTAAATTGTTCCCTCTTTCGTCACCCACCTATTTCTGCAAGGGTGAAACTTAGAATGAGATGAGAAGCTTGAATACAATGCTATACGTAATTACTGCAGCCTTCTGAATGCTGACACAAAAGAACTAAAAGCTTCTTGTAGCAAATGACACCGCTCATGACATACTGCCGTGTGCAATAGGAGGGAGATACAACACTCAGTTTTCAAATAAAAATAATTCTAGCTCATCCAAAGAAAACAGTCTCTCTGATAGTTGTAAGATCACTAGAGCATAATTTTCAATCCATTTTGATCATAGTACTAGATGTAGAAATTCAACTTACTGTATGTTTCAATAAAAACACAGTGGGTAAAAGCTCAATAATGTTACCATTTCCGAGAAATCCCAGTTACAAGCATTTTTTGGGGCATTACAGTGAACAGCCCTTAGTGTCTCCCATTGGTTTTGTCTCTACACTACATTTATTTGAAGAACAAGATGCACAGTGACCTGAAGCAGTGAAATGAAGAGAGCGGGCTCTAATGAACACCACAGCTGGTCCTTCCATGTGTTCTGTCACCATAGTAACACTTCCCTTTCTAAGGAAGCGCATTTCATGAATGTGATCATCTTTCAGGGGCCTCTCTGATCCAGGGAAGATACTGGACATGCTAAATCTGGGGTAGTCAACCTTGGTATCTTTTTAAATTCACCATATGCATTTTACCAGTACTTGTGCTCAGTGTCAGGTGTAAGTAACATAATGATTCATTTTGGAGATGTACGACTACATATTTAATATATTCATTGTATATCACACATATATATAATATATATGGGATGTAAGTGACTTTGAACGTGGCATGGTTGTTGGGGCCAGACAGGTTGGTCTAAGTATTTCAAAAACTGCTGATCTACTGGGATTTTAATGCGCAACCATCTGCATATATAGGGTTTACAGAGAATGGTCCAAAAAAGAGAAAATATCCAGTTATATGGACAGAAATGCCTTGTTGATGTCAGAGGATGGGCAGACTGGTTTGAGATGATAGAAAGGCAATGGCAACTCGAATAATCACTTGTTATAACCAAGGTATGCAGAATACCATCTATGAACACACATCACATCGAACCTTGAAGCAGATGGACTACAGCAGCAGAAGACCACACTGGGTGCCAGTCCTGTCAGCTAGGAACAGGAAACTGAGGTTACAATTTGCACAGGCTCACCAAAAATGGACAAAAGAAGATTGGAAAAACATTGCCTGATCTGATTAATATCGATTTCATCTGCGACATTATGATGGTAGGGTCAGAATTTGGCGTAAACAACATGGTTCAGGCTGGTGGTGTAATGGTGTGGGGGGTATTTTCTTGGCATACTTTGGGCCCCTTAGTACCAATTGACCATAATTTAAACGCCACAGCCTACATGAGTAATGTTGCTGACCCTGTCCATCCCTTTATAACTACAGTGTACCCATCTTCTGATGGCTCCTTCCAGCAGGATAATGCACCATGTCACAAAACTCAAATCATCTCAAACTGGTCTCTAGAACATGACAATAAGTTAACTGCAATACTCCAATTGCCTCAACAGACACCAGTTCTCAATTCAGTAGAGCAGCTTGGGGATGTGGAGGATTTGCATGGATGTGCAGCGTACAACTGCATGATGCAATCATGTCAATACGGAACAAAACCCTGAGGAATGTTTCCAACACCTTGTTGAATCTTTTCTACGAAGAATTAAGGCAGTTCTGAAGGTAAAAGTGGGTCAAACTCAGTACTAGCAAGGCGTACCTAATAAAGTGGCCGATGAGTATATATATATTTTTTTAAACTTACACATTCACATTATCATAGCCAATACGAATGTTTTAACAGCACTACCACAACAGCAAAAATTTGAATTTGATGCCTTCACAGGATATTACAACCTGTCACACCACTGTCAAGCTCGTTTTGCCTTTTTCTCAAATCATTCAGTTATGTTATCTTTTACTGACAGCTGGTATTTATTTACATAGCATAGCAAAGTCATAAAGGAACTTTTATATATATGTTTCTCAATTGTATAAGCATATAGATTTTTTCTTTGATAGTACTCTCCATCTGCCAGTGCCTCATACCCCAGAGGTTGGATTACTTAGTATTCCAAACGACTTTATATATCGGACACATACTCGAACTTTAGTTTGTGTGTTAAAGCGGGGGTTCACCTGAAAAAACCAGCAGCTACAAATACAGCAGCTGCTGAATTTGAAAAAATTAACACTTACCTGTCCAAGTCGCCCGCGACGTCGGCAGCCGAAGCCGAGCAGTAGCTCATCTCTCGGCTTCCCCCGCCCCCATCCTCGGTAAGGGAATCGGGAAGTGAAGCGCTGCGGCTTCACTGCATGGTTCCCTACTGCGCATGCACGAGTCGCGCTGTGCAGTTCCCACTGGTCCCCGCTGTGTTCTGGGAGTCAAGTGTTTCCCAGAACACAACAGGGGGGGGGGGGGGGGTGACGCGGAGGGGCCAGACTCCCGCGGGAGTCTATACCCAGAAGTGGTGCAAATACCTGTTTTATACAGGTATCTGCACCTCCTCCCCTCTGAAAGGTGTCAAAATGGAAATTGATTCTGTTGAGATAGAAAAATGCTGCTGCACCCTCAGTACAGAACTTTTATCATGATTTACCTGTTTTTAAGCTGATATAGAAGGGTAGGGCTTGCCCTAATAAGTACTTTAAAATCTGGCAGCCCTGGCTTGATATAGCGGACTCCTTTTGGAAAGACACTCTGCTATCTCAACAACTGTAACACTATATATAATTTAATACCCTCAAACTATTGGTTTGTTAATACCATGCTGGCCTTTTAGCTCTCCAGCTCAATGGGGAGGGAAGAGGTGGCGGGGGGTACGAGTGTTGTATGTGTGAATGGGTGATTGAGTAAGACTCTTTACACTGTAAATAGGAACGAAGGGCAAAAAATTAGGCTCTGCGTGGTCCAACCATAATAGTTTTGTAATTTATTTGTCCTATCACTTGTTTTTGGAAGACATCTGAGATATGTAACTGCTGTGTTAGTTTGTTGGCCTTGGTAAGGCTTGCTGTTTTTTTGCATATTCTTGTTTTAAGTGTTATGCTTTTGGAAAATAAGAAAAGAAAATGGTGTAAATAAACACCTTTCAAAAAGCATATAGATTTTTGCCTCATTGATGATATCTAAAATCGATTGTTACTTACACACTTTGAAAATCAATGCTGAAAAAAATTGTTGCTGCACCTGTGTAGTCGGTCACCCTTTCACAATTAAAAAGGGTGGTAACTTTAGATCCTGTTTGAATTACCAGCATCAAAGGAGCACTTGAGAGATTAAAAGGAGATGAATCATATAATTCATATGCATAAAAGGAAACTATATTATACCAAACATTTGTTTGGCGTACAAAGAAAAGGTACAGCTTTCCTGTGAAGCGTGTCTGTTAAAGTTACCTAAGGTCACCGAAGGCCTTGTGCAAATAAAACGTGTAACTTTTAGTGTAGTATTGGCTTAAAAAACTGTATTGTTTTGAACAATGTTTCAACCTAACCTACATTATCACATCTTATATTCAGTCAGTTAGTTTATGAGTACTGGAGTGAGTTGCTGGAAAGACACACATGTAAAAACACTGGTAACAAGTGCAAAGTTGTAAATAACACAAGGATCCTGTAGCGATATATGATACAGGAACATACAAAGTAAGGCAGTGTCTACTGAGCAGAAACTATTGTAAAATAGCTGAGAGGTCACAATGGTCACATCTCCTTTACACACAAATCTCAGTTTGTTATAGACAAAAGAAACAACTTTTTTTGTAAGGAAGAAGAAGGCTAGTTAGTCTTCCCAGGTCCTCAGGAGATCTGCTTAGCACCCTGGTCCTTCCAATTAAGTTTGTCTTATTTTTTCTAGAGAAAAGTGGAATTATTACGGTAATTGTGAGGCAATCTCATCTAAACTCTAGTAATACTTCAATCTAGTACAAAAAAAAGTTCATGTTTCACTTGCTTTGGAATACCAACTTTGCAATAAGTGTTTTACCAGATGTCCAAAGGACTAAAACAAGGAACTGCACTGCGTACGTTCTATTCTTTACAGCCATCTAATAAATACCGATGTTACTGACTATTCCTGAGCCCTCCTAACTGGAAAAGGCTAGAAAAAACACTCAGCCAAGCAGTGAAAACTGGCACACTGCAACAAGTTCAGTTTGTTTACTGCAGTCTAATCCTGTACTTTATTATTTACCAAGAATAACTGACTCCACTCCGCTATTTTAGTTTCCACCTGCTTCATATGCATTTAATTCACATTTCTGCTTTTCTGGAATCAAGATGGATGATCATCAGACAATCATAGAAAATTAGCAACTGTACTTTAATACGGTAGATATCATGGGATTAGCTACTATATTTACTGCTATCTGAAGATCTCTTAATAATATAATTTACTGTATTATAAATTGCAATACAAACAATGTATCTACAAGGTATACAATCTTTCACTTGAACTCTGACAATGTCAGTGGGAAGTCAATAAAGTCCTAACGACACCTTTCTAGCGCTATAACCCAGGATCAAGAATCTCCGCTGCCCCTTAAGCCCCGTACACACGACCCAGAAACTCGACAGGCGAAACACATCGTTTTGCTCGTCGAGTTCCTTGTGAAGCCGTCGAGAAACTCGGCGAGCCAAATTTCTCCATTCCCGTCAAGGAAATAGAGAACATGCTCTCTTTTTGGCTCGTCGAGTTTCTCGACAGTTTCCTCGACGAAAATGTACACACGACCGGTTTCCTCTGCAGTTTCTTGCTGGTTTTTGCTGAGAAACTCGGTCGTGTGTAAGAGGCCTAACTGACAGATTCAGGGAGTTTTTTAAAGTGCTGCTAGTACTGCACCAAATTCAAAAAATAATTACCTCACGTTTGCAGGTAATGAAACTGAAGGTAATTAAGACCAACCGTAACTTGGCGTACAGAGACCGGTAGAGTGCTTGTCTTTGTAAACTGCAGCAGGTGACATATTTGCAGCCGCTATCTCCTTACCTTCCCACCTGTCACTATGTAATCGTCTTCAGAGCGGACAGTCTCTGGGCAACCAGTAATTCTGATAGTGGGTGATGCCTGATGGGGAAGCTGAGACACTAGTTCCCAATCAGGTCCACTCTCTTCTTGTGTTTCACAGCAGGCAGTGGGCAGATTCTATTTTCAATGTCAGGTAATCTATTGGCTATTGAGATTAATATCTAGAGTCGTGACACATATATGCATGATTCACTTTAAAAGACACAGAGCAACATTTATTTTGCTTTTTACTTATATATTGGCTATGAACTTACCCTCGGCCTGCTGTCAGTCACAAAGGCAGCGGACCTGATTGGGAATTACTGTCTGGATCCCTTCAGGCTCTGCCCACCCAACTTTAAAAATCCTTTGCTGCTGAACTGTCTGTGTGAAAGCTGCAAAGGCAGGAGGAAAGTCAACTGCACTGGGGGCAGAATGTCCGTATGGTCTCCACAAATGGTGTGTGCCCCAAATTCACATATATGTTTACAACAGGTAAATACATTTGTTGCCCATACCATCGGATGGCATGTAGGAATTCTAAAGGGTATCATAGACACAGCAATACATACACAAGAATTCCCCTGTGTATGTACCATAATAGGGAAAAAGTCACCTCCAAGAGTAATACCAGGCTGCCATGGCTTACCTCCTTCTGAAAATGCTAGTTGCCTGGATGCTATGCTGAAAATCTGACTTCAATGCTTTCCTAATCTGGTACCAGTATGCATATCAGGACAGTAAGATAAAAGACAAAAGTCTTTTTTTGCGTACTTGTCTTGGGTTAATGATTCAAATATTGAAGCCAGATGGTAAGAATGATAGCCTGTCAACTAGCAATTGCAAAATAAGATGGATTGAAAAAATCCATACTCCATTTTCTTTTAAAGCTGTGGAAGCATAAGATCACTGTAAAAGTTTCTGCTACTACAGTTATCGTTGTGGTCTTCCAGGTCCCGTGCCAAGCAGCATAGTATCCACAAGAGTTCACTTGCTCAGAATTGGTGCTGTTCACAGAATGTCATCGTTTTCTCAATAAATGCAAGGCATTCTCTAATTGGATGAGATGGAGAGGTGGGGCAGCGATGTCAAGCTCTCTATCTCGTCCAAATTCTTATCGGCTGCTGGGATTCTGCGCACATTTCATTTCTGCTTTGCAATCAAGGGTTAAACTTTGCAACTACCAACCTATTTTATATAGTAATGTTGTAAAGTACAAGAAACATGATGCAAAAACAGCATTGTCTTTGCTTAACATATGTGTATAAGTAATACATTGATTTGACACAGGACACAAATTATGACAAAGATGCAAACATAGATTCTTTGGTGAATAAGGCCTTTGATGTAAAGTTCTATAGAACACAAAAAATGCACTATAACTATAAAATAAATGCTAAACTACTGAAATAAAAATACCAAAGCATTTAAATTGGTCTTTTATAATTTCTGGAGGCTTAATCATTCCATATGCCCATCTGAGACATTTGAAATAATAACTCCCCGTCACTCTTGGCTCTGTTTGAATGACAGGGGTGGGATTAGATCATGACCCTGCAGATCTGACTCGCATGTGGAAAGCGATCCCAACACTGACGCTCTTATTTCCATAATGTGTTAATAATTGTGGTCTAATGTCAAGCCAATTAAAGTCTCAGGATGATTAATTCTGGCACTGTATGGCCACTCTCTCATCTTTCTACCTTCACTGCGAATGGCTCTCTCTTCTCTAAAAAAAAATCAGTCGCCTTCTTTGCTGCCTGATAGATTACCATGATAAACAGACAGTTGGAAGCCCATTATCTGGCATCTGCTATTCCATGGTTATTTTAGCATGGCAGAAAATAAATTGCATTGTCTGAAATGTGATACTGTTTTTGAATATAATCTGTCTTTTGAATGCTCTGTGTCAAATTGCACACAATCACGCACATGCATACACACGCTAACATTTATGTCTATTTAAAGGATTAGGAGAGATTTTTGAGTCTATGGAATCTTTATTACAAGAATGTTTGTTTAAGTCTGATAGACAAAACCTTTTCACAGGAGACAATGCTTGATATATTTCTAGATTGTAAGCTCTAACGAGCAGGGCCCTCTGATCCCTCCTGTATTAAATTGTATTGTGACTGTACTGTCTTCCCTGATGTAAAGCGCTGCGCAAACTGTTGGCGCTATATAAATCCTGTATAATAATAATAATAATAATATATAGAAAGTGGAAGCACAATAAAAGAGTGCCCTGAACACAAACAACTCAGGTTGCTGTGACACTAAAGCATCCACATAATGCCTAAACAATAGGGATGAGCTTCGTATTCGAGTCAAACTCATGTTCGACTCGAACATCGTATGTTCGATCATTCAGCGAATTACGAACGTTTTGGGCCGTTTGCGCCTAATTCGAGTGGCGTTTCACGACCCATAATTCACTGTGGCATCGCAGTGCATTGCTGGCTGATGATTGGCCAAGCATGCACTATGACCCACATGCTTGGCCAATCACAACTTGCAAAAAACGGAGAGCCATAATTGGCCAATTATGGCTGAGGGGGTTTAGTACACGCCCCACACTATAAAAGGCCACCTGCAGGTCGGCCTTGTGTAGTGTGTTGCGGTGGTTAAAAGAGAGAAGACAGAGAGAGAGAGAGTCATTTTTAGTAGGTAGATAGAGCAGGCAGGCAGGCAGGCACTCTAGAGGATATATATGCATCCCAGGTGTTGTATATATATTTATACACTGTATAGTTTAGCTAGATCTGCACTTCCTAATTTACTGTCAGGCAGGTGATTGTGCTAGCTGCAGTATTCTCACGTGGTGTACTGCCTGTGTCCTCTGCAGTGTGCACCTAAAGCTACGTGGTGTGTGTACTGCCTGTGTTCTCTGCAGTGTGCACCTAAAGCTACGTGGTGTGTACTGCCTGTGTCCTCTGCAGTGTGCACCTAAAGCTATGTGGTGTGTACTGCCTGTGTCCTCTGCAGTGTGCACCTAAAGCTACGTGGTGTGTGTACTGCCCGTGTCCTCTGTAGTGTGCACCTAAAGCTAAGTGGTGTGTACTGCCTGTGTCCTCTGCAGTGTGCACCTAAAGCTATGTGGTGTGTACTGCCTGTGTCCTTTGGGGGGGGGGGGGAGTGGGGGCTTCAGGAGGAGTGGGACTTCCTGTCCCACTTCCTCCTTCCACCGAGGGGCTGCAAAGGCGAATACTCTAATCGCCTTTTGGCAGCCCCTCCCTGTAGGCGATCGCCTGGAACACGTGACAGGTCCCAGCCGATCGCCTGTCCAATCAAATGGCGCAGTGCCGCTCGCGCATGCGCAGTGGGTGCCCGGCCGTGAAACCGAAAGCTGTCACGGCTGGGTGCCCACAGTTGCAGTGGAGGCGCCAGCGGTGAAGGGGGGAACGGAACGAAGCTCCCAGCGGCGGCACGTCGCTGGACCGGGGAACAGGTAAGTGTATGTTTATTAAAAGCCAGCAGCTACACTTTTTGTAGCTGCTGACTTTTAACAAACATAAAAAAAAGCCTGGAACACCCCTTTAAAGCACACTGTATTAGTGCACTCTGTTAGAAGGCAGACCGGTCTCATTTTCATCCCTAGTAATCTAACAATGTACAATAAACAAGTTTCCTAGGCATACAATGTCACGGGGACCTGATTTTTGAGATCTTTGCTGTAAGAGTGCATTTTCTTGTTATTGTAATCCTTGCCATCTCATTTAGCTAACAAAGCACACTGTACTATCTTTGTCTCTAGTATTCTAATCTTTCTGTAAAATCTAGGGCAGCCTTCAATGGCACAAAAGACCAAAGCATACAAATACAGAACTACAATGTTGGTCCTTGCTTTTGATACAAAAGAACCAGGTCAATGCGCAAAATGATTACTAACATAATACTCAAACACTCCCTATTCTCAGATACAGGATACATACGATAATACCATCTTTTTTCAATTTCGTTATTTATATACATATTTGTACAAATAAGGCAAATGAGGAAAATAACTCGTTTCAGGTGTCTGGAAAACAAAAAATATTCTCCCCCTTAAAATTATGGTGCTGGCTCAGTATGCAAAGTAGCATATAGAAAATAATTCAATCTGGATGGCTGCATTCCAACAACGATTTCTTTATTGGTTAAAAACCATACATCAAAAGATCCAATCAACAGACATGGCCAACTACAAGAAACAGACGTTTCTTGTAGTTGGCCACCAGGTTTGCACACATCTCAGGAGGGATTTTGTCCCAGACCTCTTTGCAGATCTTCTCCAAGTCATTAAGGTTTCAAGGCTGACATTTGTTAAGTCGAACCTTTAGCTCCCTCCATATATTTTCTATGGGATTAAGGTCTGGAGACTGGCTAAGCCCCTCCAGGACCTTAATGTGCTACTTCTTGAGCCACTCTTTTGTTGCCTTGGTGATGTGTATTGGTTCAGTGCCAAGCTGGAATACCCATCATTGACCCATTTTCCATGCCCTTAGGGAAGGAGGTTCTCACCCAAGCTTTGACAGTACATGGCCCTGGCCATCATCCCTTTGATGCAGTGAAGTTGTCCTCTCCTCTTAGCAGAAAAAACCCTCCAAAGCATAATATTTAATTCTCCATGTTTGATGGTAGGGATGATGTTCTCAGGGTCATAGGCAGCATTCCTCTTTCTCCAAACACTGCGAGTTAAGTTGATGCCAGGGAAATTGACAGTTATTTGGGGTTTATTTCATTTGTGAATAATCACACAATTGGTTGTCACCCTCTCACCAAGTTTCTTGGTGATGGTCTTGTAGCCCATCCCTTCCTTGTATAGGTCTACAATCTTGTCCCTGACATCCTTGGACAGCTCTTTGGTGTTGGCCATGGTGGAAAATTGGAATCTGATTGACTGATTGCTTCTGTGGACAGGTGTCTTTTATACAGGTAACAAGCTGAGATTAGGAGCACTCCCTATAAGAGACTACTCCTAATCTCAGCTCAAGAGGTTTTCTTTGTGTGTTTGTTGGGTATATATAGGGGAGGTGGGCAGGCTTGTTCCTCATACTACCACACCATCTGGAAACTCTGGGGTCTTTCTGTATATAAGCTCTTCTCTGGGGATGATCTTTCTCCCATGGGCCGGTGACACTTTACCTCACTGGATATTCCACCTCCTCTGCACAAAGCATTCATAACACTAAGATCTGTGTTTTTCGAATGCTTGCAATTTAAAAAAATGGCACTGATGATATATCATTGCTTCCAGGTTACTATACTGAACAGCCGATAAAAGCCGATCCAGCTTTGTTTGGGTGTCTGGCCAGCAGACATACTGACTGGTAGCTTAGGACTCCTGGTGGGATGGGAGAGCTTGAGCAAGCTGCAGAAGGTAGTGGAAGGGTGTAATAGCAATTGAGCGGCTAGTTAGCTGATACCAGCAGCACACTTCCTGTATTAACCGCTTGCCGACCAGCCGCCGTCATTACACTGGTCATCACGATCCAGAGAGCCGTCGCAGCTGTACATCGGCTCTTTTAAGTGAGATAGCAGATGCTGCACGATCACGGGCACGAGAGGCAGAACAGGAAAGTGTGTGTGTAAACACACATCCAAGTTCTGTGAGGAGAGAGAGATTGTGAGATCCAACTAGCTGGAAACCACGATCTGTCATCTCATATAGTCAGTCCCCTCCCCCCACAGTTAGAACACACACTAGGGAACAGAGTTAACCCAGTGACATTTACACATTAATCAGTGCCTTTGTATAGCACTGATTGTTGTATAATTGTCAACGGTCCCAAAAAATGTGTCAAAAGTGTCCGCCATAATGTCGCAGTCCCAAAAAAAATCGCTACCATTACGAATACAAATTATAATAATAAAAATGATATATTTTTAAGGACTTAACATATGTCTGTGCAATGGAGAGCTGTAATATTTGTGTGAACTTGTGTATGTTTCAATAAACACCTTTCTGATTTAAAAAAAAAAAAATATTTAAAAATGCCATAAATCTATCTCCTACTTTTGTAGACACTATAACTTTTGCGCAAACCAATCAATATATGCTTATTGCGATTTTTTTATTACCAAAAATAAGTAGAAGAATACATATTGGCCTAAATTGAGGAAAAAATGTATTTAAAAAAAAAATTGGGGATATTTATTTTAGCAACAAGTACAAAATATTGGGGGTTATTTACGGAAGTCAAATCCACTTTGTACTAAAAGTGCAAAGTTTACTTGGAAGTGCAGTCGCTGTAGACCCGAGGGGGACATGCAAGGAAAATAGAAAACAGCATTTTAGCTTTCACATAATTGGATGATAAAATCAGCAGAGCTTTCCCTCATTTCAGATCTTCCCCTCAGATTTACAGTGACTGCACTTTCAGTGCACTTTCAAGTGAACTTTGCACTTGTAGTTTGCACTTGTAGTGCAAAGTGGATTTGCCTTTCGTAAATAACCCCCGTTGTGTTTTTTTCAAAATTGTGGCAAAAAATAAAAACCGCAGAGGTGATCAAATACCACCAAAAGAAAGCTCTATTTGTGGGGGAAATTTGTCAATTTTGTTTGGGTACATCGTCGCATGACCGCGCAATTGTCAGTTAAAGTGATGCAGTGCCATATTGCAAAAACTGGGCTGGTCATTAAGCAGCCAAATCTTCCAGGGCTGAAGTGGTTAAAGTGCCTCCACTCTGAATGAAGGAGAACAGGGGGGCGCACCTTTGGACCGCAGCATTGTCAGTTTTGGTGGAGGGGAGTGTTAAATGTACTAGCAGATTTAAATACACTAATAAATTAAAGCCAAACGCAGCTAACACTTTATAAGCAGTTACTGCAAACATTATTTTTCTTTTGTGGTATGGATTTTACATAAACAGATAAAAGCTTATTGTTGAAAGCACCACTGTTAGTGGTAAATTGTTTGTCTCATCCCTCTAACTGCTAACTCGGCAGAAAAGCTTGTTCTGTTGAAGAACGACTGACTTACTAGCCAGATCACTAGGTTAAAATAAAGGAAAGAAAGCGTAAAAAAGAAAACGAATACAGCAATCGCATTTAAGATTGATAATAAATGTTTGCTTTTTGGTTTAATACTGCTTTGAAACACATGTTTATGTCATGATTTTTAACCCTTTAAAAAAAGTTTTTTCCCCCCAAATATTGATGCCCTGCATGTAACCTACAAGGGTTTTTCTAGCAGAAGTATTTTATACAGACTAATAATAAACAGATGTTTGAAAAGGTAAGCTTGCTCAGGGTTACACATGACCCAATGAAATGTTCATTTTATTTGCATGTGGCGCCTGTATGATGAAAGACGTAGGATTTAAGAGAAGATCTATTCCTAGCCTGGGATTGCTGATGCAGACTTGGACCCAAGTGTTATGTTACCAACTTCTGCCAGAGATGACTGGGATGGTATGAGATCATCACAGCTTTCTATCAAGTGCACTATAGCACACCCCAAGCACTACAGTTGACCATATGGCCATTGTCAAATATGTGAACTGAAGTTTCTGTTTTTCTCAAAATTTTATGTATTAGATATTTTTTCAATTTGATGTTTTTTAAGGAAATATATATTTTTTTCAAACCCCTGTACCAATCAAGCAAATCTATGAAAACATCACCCTATCGTAATTTTTACTACAGTGTGAATATTTCAAGTCCCACTTCTCCTGTACTGAAACTGAGGTAGCAAATACAACAACTTGCACTGTGTTGGTTATAAATTACATTATTTGGCTAGGCAGTACTAGTCACACATTTTTTGTTGTTGTCTGAAGGCCTGTTGTATAAACAACAGACAATAAAAAGTTATTTTGCTATATACAAAATTCTAAATATGTATTAAATATTGAATTAAATGATGTAACGGTAGAAATAAATGCAAATCTGAGCACTGTATGCCTACAGCAATACTGACCATGTACTGCTTGAGTTTTTCAATAGTCTGACAAAAGGTACGAGCAAAAATGAAAGCACTGCTAAGTAACAAATATGTAACATCAGTCAAAGGGTTACAACATGCTGGAAAATGTACGATACTCAAAAATGTGTATATAACTCATTTACACTAGTGAGATACCATCACTATGCACTAGTTCTATTCACCGCAGCGGTGTTGTGATGTGCTGGTTCTCATCGTGAACCGCTGTGCTGAAAAAAGGACTGCATTTATGCATGCAGTCCTTTTTCAGCACACAGCACAGTAACACTGTGGTATGAATTGACACTCTAAAAAACAAGGGATTCTGCCTTGTCTATGGGGGTTATTGACTAAAGGCAAATACACTTTGCACTACAAGTGCAAAGTGCACTGCAAGTACACTTGGAAGTGTAGTCACTGTAGATCCGAGGGGGACATGCAAGGGGGAAAAAAACAGCATTTTAGCTTGAACATGATTGGATGATAAAATCAGCAGAGCTTCCCCTCATTTCAGATCTACAGCGACTGCACTTCCAAGTGCACTTTCAGTGCAATTTCAAGTGCACTTTGCACTTGTAGTTTGCACTTGTAGTGCAAACTGGATTTGCCTTTCGTAAATAACCCCCATTGTGTTAGGACGCCGCTGCAAATTGCTGCCCATACAGCCCCAACACATGTGGAGTGAAGGAACCTGTGGGGGTTATTTACGAAAAGCAAATCCACTTTGCACTACAAGTGCACTTGAAAGTGCAGTCACTGTAGATCTGAGGGGGACATGCAAGGAAAACAGCATTTTAGCTTGCACATGATTGGATGATAAAAACAGCAGAGCTTCCCCTTATTTCAGAGCTTCCCCTCAGATCTATAGCAATCTACGTACAAGTGCACTTCTCAAGTGCAAAGTGGATTTACCTTTAGTAAATAACCCCCTAGTGTCTGAGTCTAAAGATATCTGACAGAAAAATTGAAAAAATATCTACGGTAAAAGCCAAATAGCTATGTGACAAAAGTTGTAATTATTGCGTTGCTATCTGTATATGGTAACCAGAAATCGTTTTCAAATATTAATGAAAACATGAATCACCAAATAAGCCACTGTACAGCCAGCATGAGCATAATATATGGTCCAATCATACCAACAGCAAACATTACCATGCCTGTTCTGGTGTTTGCTGAGCATTGAACTGTTTACTTTTTTTTTTTTGCATCTTTATTAAAATGTGACAAAATGGCGGTGCGAGGTAATGCAATGCAATACGCTGTGCAAAAAAGAGTGCAGCATGTCCTCCTTTTTTCAGTGCACGCCACAACAGCACAGTGGGTTGAACTGAACTAATAGGACATAAAGCAAATTGCCTTGTCTATGCATTTAAGGCTGTATTTGGCAAGGTTGCCCAGAACTGCCCAACACATATGATGTGAATAAGCCCTGAGTGCACTAATATTAAACAAACAATATAGGAAAACACCTTGCTAGAAAAGATTCTAATGTAAACACACAAAGTTGTTTTAAATGCAGTGTACAATACGAACTACTGCTATAATTCCTAGAAGCGCTTAAAGACACAAAACAGTGGCTCGTATTGTGATACACCAAGTAAGCATAGGAGTAGAGATGACTACGGAACAGGAAAATCCTCCTAGACCATGTGAAATCCATACCTTAGTAAAAGATCCCTGCCCCGCTTGCCTTTTCGCTGTACTGCTGCAGGTCAATGCAGTTACTTCCAATCATTCCCTGTTCTTATGATCTGTCTAATGAGGCCAGCCGATGTAGCTTTCCTTTCTTCTACTTTTCTTGCTGGGTTTGCTTCCTCGTAGAAAGTCTGAATGCTAGCAATCACTGCACAGCACTGAGTGAAGACACAGTGCACGCACACAAAACAAGGCTTTCTTCTGCAGGCTGGTATTTCAAGTCTCCCATGTGATATCTTTGGCTGAGCTTGGTTAATTCATCCCTTCTTGTACTCAAAGGAAGTCAAACTTGGAGGATTGCCTTGCAGTACCTGTCTATCAGCGCACACAGTGAACAAGTAGCAACAAATAATCCAGCAGTGCCACTAGGACTGCGTACTTAAAGAACTGTGTGCTGCCAGGACAGCACTTAAGACTTTACAAAGAATACAATTCTATGAACAGCCAATTCTTGGAAAAATAGACAACCTGCTGCAGGTTTCTCTCTGTCTCTCTATACATATTAATGGGGTCCCAACTAACTTTTTCAGACATTACAATTAATTTCCAGGGAAACCTGGTCACTTGCTTAAGTAACTTCAATACAAATTACAAAAAGATAGCTGTCCACAGTCACAAGTAAATGCCGAACCGAGGAATATTAAGAAGCATTTGCATTTTATTAGCATAATGAACTGTCCCTGTATTGAAAGGACATGGTCTAGTACAGTCTTTCTCAACCTTTTCAACACAGAGGAACCCTTCAAATAACTTTCTGGTCTCAGGGAACCCCTTCTAAAAATGACTATGTCTACAACTCATGATACATTAGTGTAGTGGTCAGTAAGAAGAATGCTCCTTACACTTGTGGTCATTGGGAAGAATCCCTTCTCATGCCCCGTACACACAATTGGGATTCCCGGCGGTAAAAAGCCCGCCGGGAATCCCGGGGGGAAAACTGAGAACCTGTTTGGTCACTTTCCCCGTGTACACACCAGAGGTTTTCCCGTCGGGAAATCTGCGGTGAGAGCTTTGGCTGGGAATCCAGGCCGTGTATGCTCTACCGCAGTGTTTCCCATAGGGAAACTGCAGAGAAAAAGAACGCCGGGAATCACGGCAGAAGAAAAGAGAACATGTTCTCATTTTTCCTGCCACGATTCCCGGCAGTTTACCTGTCTGGAAAACTGCTATGGAGCATTTCCTTCCTATTCCATCTGAGCAGCACATGTGACTATAAAGTCACATATGTGGGCATATACCCAATGGTAAATGACAGCCCACTGCCCCCTGCTTCCCTTATGCCCACTAACCAGCTAAACACAGCCTGTGACTGTCAGAAATTTACCTACATCATGTTATTTCCACAAATAATAAATATTTTTGTATGCCAATTTAAAATAGTTTATTGATATTATTTGTTTATTTTTAATCTTTTTTTTCCCAAAGGGGCTTTTTTTTTTTTTAAATGTGACAAGCAGCAGAGAACTAAAAGCTCATTCTGCTTATGTTTCCCTGCAGAAAGGCTGGGAAAGATCTGGGTCATATGACAGTTATATATTGAGTAGGAAAAAAGCTACTTCTTGCATTTTTCATCAAAATAAATTAAAACAGTGTGTGTTTAGTATCACTTTAAAAAAAAAAAAAAACACCCTGGAAGACAAAGGAAGAACATTTAGAACAGCTTACCGAACACCTTACTGAGGAGAAACAGGAAGTGAAAATTCAGACAAAGAAAACAAAGAAAAAAAACATTTAGAAGGGAAATCGAACGAAAAGGTAAGTGAACCAACAATGCACTAGCTTAAAGGAACCTATTTAGAAAATAAAAAAACGAACCTTTAGGCTTACCTGTAGGTTAAAGTGGTTGTAATAGGTTTACAACCACTTTAAGGTATCTTATACTCATCCAAAGTGAAATTTGATTCTGCAATTTGTCTTGGCTAAAATTATGAAGCAACTTGCTACAATTGTAACTTTCATTTATAAATGAATTCAATAATAAATACACTATATTACCAAAAGTATTGGGACACCTGCCTTTACACGCACATGAACTTTAATGGCATCCCAGTCTTAGAGTAGAGACTGCAAGCCAGGCCTTCTCATCCACATCAGTGCCTGACCTCACAAATAAACTTTTGGAAAAATGGTCCAACATTCCCATAGACACATGCCTAAACCTTCTGGACAGCCTTCCCAGATAAGTTGAAGCTGTTATAGCTGCAAAGGGTGGGCCAACTCAATAGTGAACCCTATGGACTAAGACTGGGATGCCATTAAAGTTTACGTGCGTGTAAAGGCAGGTGTCCCAATACTTTTGGTAATATGTATATATATATATATATATATATATATATATATATATATATATATATATATATATATATATATATATATATAATGGTGCCCTGCTGCTGTGTCTCAGCCAATCAGGAGGGAGAGTCCCTGGTGGCCAAGGGACTCATGGACATCGTTGGTTCGAGATGGGACTCAGGTAAGTATTAGGAGGGCTGCGGCACAGAGAATGTTTTTAATCGTAATGCATAAAATGCATTGAGATAAAACAAAACTTCTGCCTTTAGAAACACTTAAATTATTTAACGAAAAGCAGAAATAAGTGGTCACATTGACCACTCAGCACTGCAGATTACACTGGGAGATCAGCTCCCCAATGGGACTCCACTGACCATGTGACAGTTAGCACCCTAGCAAGAATCTTCAGATAAAATGCAATCTTCAGAGGAAAACTGCCAAATGTAAAGTAGAGCCCTGTTGATTATACTGGGTGAGTTGCTCTCCTAGTATGCACAGTTAGCAGAGCTAATCTACAATTTGACAGGGTGGTCTTTTAGACAGCAGGAGACAAACAGAGAGCACTCTCCTCCACAGCGTCCTGCGTGGGTGCCTCTTCTTCCTTTAGGTTGGTCTAGCTCTGATGAGTACATTGGGAGTCTAGCCAATCTTTTGTTAACCCTGGAGATATATATGCCACCTAAATGCAACATGTACATACCCTAATGAGTGCATAACATGCCATGACTTCTCTTAGCAATGATCACATTCTCTGAAAAACTATCTTTCCAAATTTTCCAACAACTTATAGTACACCAGCAAAAATCCAGTATAGGCAGCTTCAGACCAGACCATCAACATTTTACTATCAGCACAGTTTGTTGCTCAACTGTCTGCTTCCCACAATACAAAAAAATAAATAACCAACATTGATGAATCTGGGAACATGACATTGCTAATATGACAGTAATGGCAAGTACACACGATCGGTTTTCCCTTCAGAAAAAAAAGATCGTTTTCCTGACGGAATTCCTCTCAAGCCTGCCTTGCATACACACGGTCACACAAAAGTGCGGTGAACTTTTGACTGCCAAGAACGTGGTGACGTAAAAGACTACGATGAGCCGACAAAATGAAGTTCTATGCTTCAGAACATGCCTCAAATCGTTTCCGGGCATGCATGTTTTTTTTCCCTTCGGAAAAGCATACAGACAAACGGTTTTCCCGTTAGAATTTTTTCCTGATGGGAAAAAAGTGATTTTTTTTTCCTTCAGTTTTTCTGTAGTAAAAAGTCTGATGGAGCATACACACAGTCGGGTTCCCCGATGAAAAGCTCTCATCGCAGTTTTTCCGACTGGGAAACCGGTCGTGTGTACGGGGCATAAGACGTTTGTAATAACCTCAATCTCTACTATTATAACAGTGAACCTTTGCCGTTGAGAACTTGTATTCTCTCCCTGGCAGAGCAGAAGTGTCAGGCTGAATGTCATCTTGTAAAACAGTTATATCTCCTGCCTGAGCTCAGTGCTGATAACAGACACTCATTTGTCTGTCATGTAACAAACATGATATCAGAATAAACAGGAATGAAAATTAAGTATTCGGCAGCCTGAACAGAGTACCAAATATCAGACTATAGCTCAGCCATTGGTCCTTACAGGCTGAAGTTGGCATGACGTTTCTGCTGTACAGGAAAATAATGTAAAAAATATATAGCCCATGCCTTAGAAACAAGACTGCACTTCATTAACCGCTTCAGCCCCAGAAGATTTTACCCCCTTCCTGAGCACAGCAGTTTTTGCGATTCGGCACTGCGTCGCTTTAACTGACAATTGCGTGGTCGTTCGACACTGTACCCAAACAAAATTTGCGTCCCTTTTTCCCCCACAAATGGAGCTTACTTTTGGTGGTGTTTGATTACCTCTGTGTTTTTTATTTTATAAACAAAAAAAGAGCAACAATTTGCGTCGCTTTAACTGACAATTGCGTGGTCGTTCGACACTGTACCCAAACATAAATTTGCGTCCCTTTTTCCCCCACAAATAGAGCTTACTTTTGGTGGTGTTTGATTACCTCTGTGTTTTTTATTTTATAAACAAAAAAAGAGCAACAATTTTGATTATTTTTTTTATTTTTTTTACTTTTTGCTATAATAAATATCCCCAAATGTAAAAAAAAAAGAATTCCTCAGTTTATGCCAATATATATTCTTCTACATATTTTTTGCATTAAAAAATACAATAAGCGTATATTGATTGGTTTGCGCAAAAGTTATAGTGTCTGCAAACTATGGGAAAGATTTTGGGCATTTTTATTATTATAATTTTTTTTACTAGTAATGGTGGTGATCTACAATTTTTAGCGGGACTGCGACAATGTGACAGATAGTTCGGAGACTTTTGACACTTTTTTGGGACCATTAGCATATATACAGCGAACAGTGCTATAAAAATGCACAGATTACTGTATAAATGTCACTGGAAAAGAAGGGGTTAACACTAGGGGGCAATCAAGGGGTTAAATGTGTGTTCCCTCAGCATGTTCTAACTATGTGAAGATGGGAGTGACTAGGAGAGAAGCCATATCATTTTTACTACTTCATAGGAAGAAACAATATTGCTCCTCTCCTGTGATAGCACAGGGATTTGTGTGTTTACACACAAACAAATCCCCATGCTGGCGCTCATGCACACGGTCGCACGTGGCCGGCAGAGATCGCGCCTGCCAGCCACGCGCATCGGGTTTGCCTGCCGTGCAGTGGACACAAGCTCTCTGATGGCCGAAAACGGGTAGGACGTACCCGTATGGGATTTTGCCCAGTAGTGCCACTGTGCCGCAGTATATCTGCGTGACACGGTTGGCAACTGGTTAACAAGGTAATAGTAGAGATTTAGATTCTTCCAGTTGACCATACCTGGCTGGTTCTCTTGAAGTGTGAGGTATGAGTTCCAGTTTGGTATGGAGCAGTGCAGTCATCTATTCAATTACATTTTACTGTTGGATAATTATTTATAAGATCAGCATATTTAGCTGCAAAATGTGCACTTCAATTTACCGATTCCTATATTTATTTTTTGGATAGCATAGGGGTGGAAAGGGATGAAACCTCTTTCAGGATGTTATTGCCATCTGTATCATTTTGAGGAGACATCAGTGACAACAGCCACCTATTGAATGGGAGCTCATTCTCCTCCCAGCGATCGACCAGGAAAGGTTGGGGAAGGGAGAGGAGAGGAAGAGGAGAGCCGGCCGGAAACTGAAATTGAAGTAGTGTGACGTCTATCATAGGAGCCTGTCCAGGAGGCAGGACTTTGTTTAGCAGCGGCCGGCATTTCAGATCCAAGCTGTGTCACAGCAGGAGATCCTCTCTCTGTGTGATCCAGCCATCTCTCCCCCCGAGTGAGGCTGCACTGATGGTCACTATTGAGGCTGCACTGATGGGCTCTGATGAGGCTGCACTGATGGGCACTGATGAGGCTGCATTGATGGGCACTGATAAGCTGCATTGATGGACACTGATAGGCTGCGCTGTTGGGCACTGATGAGGCTGCACTGATGGGCATTGTTAAAGTTTTTGTTGTTAACATTTATTTTTGTAACTCATTTCTGCATTAAACATTTAACAGGGTAGTTTCATGAGGTAATTTTGGAGGGCGTGTTTAGGAGCAGAATTAATGGCAGGGCAGGGTAGGGGTTGGGTAGGGCAACTGCTATGTACCCTAAGTTAATCTAGTTTAATAGTGACCTAGGCCAATGTCTTGATTTTGATCCGATGCATCCAAAATAGGTTAAACATTGTGGTTACAATTGAATTTTATTGGGAACTAAACTCCAGTGCCGTGGTATTTAAAAGTCTGAACCACCTTTAATAAAGGTCAGAGGGAAGAGGGACATGCAGGTCCTGCATTCCTCTTGCCATTGCTAATCTGGAAAGTGCTCACAGCCGAGACAAGCTGCAGTTATTAATCAGCCATCTCCTTCATGGCCGTTGTCGCATTGGCAGGAAGGGAGGGGGCTAATCAGACCACATAACTATGCTTAGAAATTACTTAGCAACACGGGACAGATTACTACATGTACTTTGCTCTATCGAGGACAAAAAACTATTAAAACCAACTGTAAACTTCACTTTTGTTGAGAAAAATGCAATCTATGTATGTTGCAAGGATTTAAACAAACTTTGTTGCAGATTTCTACCTGTTTCTGCTCTAAAGAAAAAGCTTTTGGATATTAAATAGGAGAGACTAATTCATTTTAATCAGCTGATGCACTTTCGATTTCCTGATGAGACAAGTTGCAGTGTCTGCATTTCTTTAGAAGGGACGACCCTTTAGGGAGTAGCTCACCAAAAATGAAATTTTTGTTGCAGAGGATGCCTAAAGCCTGACTTGTATCTTAGTGCAGAGTTCTTCATCCAAACACAAAAATAACATTTTCCAGTGTTCTGTACACCAACTGTGTAGAGAATGCCCCAGGTCGCATTAGTACATTACATTTTACAGAAGATGACAGTGCTGCAGTTTGAAAAGGAAAGGAAATTTTTATAAGCAATAAATTACAATATGGCTTGTGTAGCATTTGTATATGCTATATCATTTTTTTAATTTGCTATTTTTTTGTCTCACAAAAGTTGAGTTTCCCCTAAAGTCAACGCTACATACTACTTTGGAGAAGAATTAGGTAAGTGGGCATAAAGCATTTGCAGAGACTATACAGCTTGACTAGATCATTAAAATGGCAAAAGCAACAGTGTGGTCATTAAAATGAAGGGCTGTTTCTGTCCTTTTAGTTTAATTGGGCTAGGGGTCTTTTTGTCATATTCAAACTCAGCAGGACCACCTTGGTGGGCCATTTAGTGATGGATTTCAATTAATTATGTGACTTTCTTTATAATCTTCCAATGTCAAGTACCTGCAATGTATTTGTACTTAGTAGTCACATACCCCTATGAATGAACTCCTGCAGATTTCCTACTAAGCATTCAGACAAATTAGGGAGACTTCAATAAAAGGAATTAAAAGTCCTACACTAATTAAACTGTGAACATACTAAGTCTGGAGAGTGAAAAAAAAAAGAAAAAGATCAAGAGATCAAGGTATATTTGCTGTGCAATAATTTATACTTGCCATGCAGTTTTTTTTATTTAGCCACACAAATGAGGTGGATGTAGTAATGCCCAATACCCCCCAGCCTGGACACTGTACCATTCGAGAAAAGTTTTTCAACATCCTTTGACAGAAGATGATCAATTGGAGACAACCACACACTGATCTAATTTTGGCTGGTTCAGCAGGGAATTTAGATTCTTGTTTGGCCAGCTTAAAGTGTCATTAAACCCAAGCTATGAAAAAACTCTCATAACAAAGTGTTTATACTTACAAAGTCACTAAAGTATTTGTTTTGTGTAGTCAAATATACCTGGTTGATCTGACTTTCAGCTGCCTCTCCTATCTTCTCTGCTGTGTCCCCATGCAACCTGAGATTGTGTAGACCAGTTTGTGTCCTCTACAGAGCATGCTCTAATTTAAGTTACTTTATAAGCTTTTAATTTCCTCCTTTTTCTTATATGTGCAGTCCACATAACTATAGAGTCACACATGTTGGCGTTTATACAGTGCTAAATGAAAATCCCCCCCTCTCCACGTCCTCCTATTACTAAACACTATGGAGATGGGAAATAGTATGCTGACTGATTATATTCACAAAGAAACTCACAAAAATCAAATGCCGCGTACACACGATTAGAATTTCTGATGAAAAAAGTCAGATGGACTTTTTTCATCGGAAATTCCAATCGTGTGTGGGCCCCATCAGACTTTTTTCTGTCAGTGTTTAGAAATAGAACATGTTTTATTTTTTTCCGATGGAAAAAAAAAAGATAGGAAATTCCTATCGTCTGTGTGCAACTCCGATGGAGAAAAAACCCATGCATGCTCAGAATCAAATCGACAAATTGAAATTCATCTTACTCGGCTCGTCGTAGTGTTTTACATCACCGCGTTTTGGACGGTCGTAATTTTGTCTGACAGTGTGTATGCAAGACAGCTTAAATGGAATTCCAACGAAAAATTCCATCGGATGTTAGGCCATTGGAAAATCCGATCGTGTGTACGGGGGATTCGTTTTCATATAAATCAGCGCTAAATATATCAACTGTAATTGCTAATACATGTAAAGTAGAAAAAGGACCTTGGATGCACATACCGTCTGAACAAAGTGAAAACTAATGTCAATCATCTCTGACTCTGCCTACACCACTCTAATGCACAAAAATACACATTTGATGTTCAATAAAGATTTATTGGAAGCTGTACACCAGTTATTTGATATGTATAATCTAATTTGAATTGCTCTTCTGCAACAGTTTTTTGGGTCAGGTGACTGGCACAGCACCAATTAGGGCTTACCAGACACAGACACATACTGTAGAAGCATACACCGAGTAGTAGAGTAATAGAAGCCCCTTCTAAAGATCTTACTCTGCAGATGCCAAAGAACAGGGAAAGATCATGTAACTAAACAACGTTGCTGCAAGAGTAAGGTACTTATAGAATTTATTAAAAAAATTAAATGCAGTGCCATAAAATATAAAATGTATGTGAATGGACTATGGCAATTAACACTTTATTTTTTGTGTCAGCCTCTAGCATTACAGAAACAGCTCAAATAATTGTAAATATTGCTCAAAATTGGGATTATTCCTGGATTTCAGTACCATTTCCATGGCAGAATGATGTGCTTTCAAAAGTTATTATTATCGGCATTACTGTTTATAATAAGTTTATAATACATTATATGATATGTTAGTGTAACACAAAAAAAACACTATACACGGATATCTACAATGCCACTAAAACAACACTTCTCTCTGCTATAGGAAAGTACAAAAACTCTTTAACCTGCTGTGAGGCAAAGGGGAGGTGACATGCCTGAGCGACATACCAAGAGGGCACAAATATGTAAACGATTGAATTAAAAATATGTGAAGAATGCCTTTGTTAGATTTTATAACTCTGGGTACTTAGCATTAAGAAAAGGGAGGATGCAGGAGGCCGAAGAAGACAGCAATTCTAAGGGGGAGCAGGTTATTAGTGAATAACAAGATTTATTTAGCAATTAAACCATTGTGGCATGCAAGGAAGATGAAAAACAAACTTGTCTTCATGCACCTTAAGAAAATATTTTGTAAGAAATATATTAATAAAAAAGCAAAAACTTAAAAAAAACTGCACAAAATGAGAGCATTAAGAGTTAAGAATTGATAGCACAAAAACTACCAATTCCATAATAAACTTCTGAACGTATAATTCCAGGAGTTTACCTATTGCACTCAAATCAATAATGGGTGAGTAAAAAAACAAATAAAAAACCTGAATATCCAGGTTAATGAGGATAGAATGCCTTCTGTGAATTGGTTTAAAACCTACAAAAGTAAACAAACCGGGACAATGGCAAGCAGCCTAGGTCTATGATTAAAGGTTTGCAGGCACTGTACTGCTGGCTTATAGAGATATGTGATTTGGGTTTTAGACAAGGTAGAATTTTACAAGCCAGGTTACAGTATGCCCATGGCCACACTGAGAAAATAGGACTAATGCAAGCCATACACAGCTCAAATTTAGGCTGATCGCTCCATGGTCAGTCAAAATGAAACCAATTCAACCCCCCAGTTCCACAAAAGACAATTGAAAAATGAAAGAAGCTGAATGAAAAATTGTTGGCCAAGCAGTGAAAGCATCCAATCCGACAGTGACTGCATCCAATAGGTGCTGTGGCTGTAAATACAACAACCAGCCGCAGAGATTGCTCTAACCACACTGTTCTGAATGAGAGAAATCTAAATGGCCTGTCTAATGCCACGTACACACGATCTGAAATTCCGACAACAAATATTAGATGTGAGCTTTTTGTTGGAAATTCCAACCGTGTGTAGGCTCCATCGGACATTTGCTGAAAAATTTGAGCGCTGGTTCTCAATTTTTCCCACAGCAAAAGTTCTTGTGGGAAATTCCGACGCACAAAAATCCTTTACATGCTCGGAATCAATTTGACGCATGCTCTGAATCATTGAACTTAATTTTTCTCAGCTCGTCCAAGTGTTGTGTAGTATTGTACGTCACCGCGTTCTTGACGTTTGGAATTTCCGACAACATTTGTGTGACCATGTGTATGCAAGGCAAGTTTGATCCAAACCTCCATCTGAAAAAAATCCACGGTTTTGTTGTCGGAATTTCGCCGTGTGTATGCGGCATAAGAAGCAGAAAAGCCATGCAAGCCAGACTATAGCAAGCAGCAAGGCTACCTGAGCACTACTCATGGAAATTTAGCCAAGAGAGCTAAACATTTCCAAGCTTCAGAAATATTTTGACATACTGAAAAATTGCTGCTCTGCATTGAACCAATATTATCTTTTCTATAAAGAATTGGCATTTCTCTGTGCCTGTCTCTCCTAATCAGTGCTCTCCAAACTGCATCCTACAGGCCAGATGCCTTTTCTTGCCTTTATCTGGCCCTTGGGGCACCATTTCTCCTACTGATACAAGGCACTATTGCTAACATTGACATCAAAGGTGGAGCATTTTTCTTCCTACTGATACCAACGATGGGGCACTATTCACTTCACGGACACCCACAATGATTCCTTTCACTGACACCAGCAATGGGGCACTATTCCTTCCACTGGAACCAACGATGGGAAACCGTTCCTCCCACTATGGCCAATTATGGGACACTATTCCTACCATTAATACAAATTTTTCATCCAACCAATACTAATGATGGGGTATTACTCCTTCTCCTACTCACCCCGGGAGCCTTGTAATTTTCTTACTCCCACTGACAACCAAGCCTGAGGCATTTTAGGCTGACTGATGCTGGGGTATTTTCCACTCCCACTGACCACAAAAAGTCTAAAAGAACCATAATTTGGCCCCTTGTTTAGAAAGTCTTGCTCTTCATGGAACCTTTAATGACTTTTTAAGCAGTTACAGGAACAGTTTTTTTTTCCTTTTGGAAAAAGGTTTTACATAATTAAATAAAAGCTGACCATCCTGTCAATGGTAAATTATTTGTGTCAACCCGCTAACGGTTACTTTGTCTAGACAGCGTGGTCTGTTAAAATAAGTTGAAAAATAATATACTGGCTGGATCACCAAATGAAAAGATACCTAATGGAGCCACCGCATCTAAGAAATGGTGATGCGACATATTATATATTTTTGTGATTAATATTAGTTAGCAAAACAAAACTCAGTTCCTCAGCTATAGAAATACTTTTATTAATTGTCATAAGAATACTTAGGGCCAGATTCACAGAAGAGATACGACGGCGTATCTCCTGATACGCCGTCGTATCTCTGAGATACGCTTGTCGTATTTATGCGGCTGATTCATAGAATCAGTTCCGCATAGATAGCCCCAAGATCCGACAGGTGTAATTGACTTACACCGTCGGATCTTAGGATGCAATTCTAGGCCGGCCGCTAGGTGGCGATTCCATTGCGGTCGGCGTAGAATATGCAAATGACTAGTTACGGCGATTCACGAACATCCGCTTTACCCGTCGCTCTAACTTTACGTTGTTTCCATCGAGATACGCCGCGTAAAACTAAGCATGCCCTCTAGGTGGACTAGCCAATGTTAAGTATAGCCGTCGTTCCCGCGTCGAAATTTGAAAAATCACGTCGTTTGCCATTTACGTTAACGTCGAAACCAATGACGTCCTTGCAACGTCATTTAGCGCAATGCATGCGCAGTACGTTCGGCGCGGGAACGCGCCTAATTTAAATGGTGCCCGCCCCATTTTAATTAGGCGGGCTTGCGCCGAGCGGATTTACGTTACACCGCCGCAAGTTTACAGGTAAGTGCTTTGTGAATCAGGCACTTACGCTGTAAACTTGCAGCGGTGTAACGTAAATGGAATACGTTACGCCGCCGCTGCGTAACGGAATTCTCTGTGAATCTGGCTCTTAGTTTGTGCTCATGTCAAGCACGCAATGAAATGGGGGACATTTTTTCTACTTTTGATGTTTTATCTATGGCATCCTTCTGTGTAATAGAGCTGTTGCTTGGTGATTGGCGACTCAGACATCCAGCACTGACACATGAGGGCTGGATAGAGTCCTTTGCAAGCTTCAAGCCAAGACTTGGAACTTACACATGGCTTCCTCACCTTTGCACCTGGTAGCTGAACAGAGCCAGGGGGAGTATCGTGAATATAAGAGGCTGGTATAAATAATAATAAAAGGAATCTGTGGCTTTGCATTGTTGTAAACTCAAAAAAGAACAATGTTTAATGACTGTACAATATTAACTCCCTATGCAAAGCAAGCTGCAGAAATACCAATTCATGCTTGTATTTATTATTAGTACACTCCCAGGATAGGCAATGTACCTGTGATTCATATTTATTTATTAAGCTACACTCCTCAGATGAACGTGTTTCTACATGAAACAAAAATTACAAAGCAACACCTGAAGCATAAATAGTTGTAAAATAAATACATATATACATAACAGAAAGTGGTAAAATACTGGACTATTGTCACTTAATTGTGCAGAACTTCATCTTACCTTGTGTACATTCGGCTTAATGCAGCGAACAAAGAATGGATTTGATGTGCTCAGTGTTGCCATTAGGGAATGCAGAGAAACCTAAAATAAAGAATAGATTTATAAATAATCTTTAACTAAACATAGTAAATTTTACTATTAGGTTTTTACCACGATCAATAGGTGGAATGACGTGACTGCTTTTCTCATATTGCCCTCTAGTGGCTAATGTGCTAGTAGCATGGGAAAGAAATGTATTAAATAAAACGTTACATGAAGTTCAGGAGAGAGACTCAAGTATTTTAGATATCATATCTCAAGCATATTTTAACTTTAGCAGGAAAATGTGAGAAAACCCCACTATAATGTTTGCTCTTGGTTCCCATTCACAAACTCCGGGGGAATGCTCCTAGCGCGATGACCTCACACTTGCGTCATTCCCAGGAGTTTGAGGAAGCAGGATTGATTGATCTGTTTTAGCTACAGAGAGAGAGTATATGGGAATTTGATAAGCAATCTATCTGCCTATGTGAATGTGAGTGTTCTTGATTTTTATTGTAATAAACCTGTGTTTTATGAAAAGCACAATGATATGTCTTTGTTTTATTGAGCTCTGCTGGGACTGTTGCTAAACCTGTGCAGAAGGAGTAACCCTTGAGAGGCTGGTGTGACTACAGTCCTAAGAACTGTGCCTAGAGACAGTCTGAAGGAGAGATAAGAAAGGATTAACCCCTATGGGGTATATGGCTTATGTAAGCTCCTGTAATTTAACCACTTGCCCACCGGGTTAATTCTGGCACTTCTCTCCTTCATGTGAAAATCACAATTTTTTTGCTAGAAAATTAATCAGAACCCCCAAACATTATATATTTTTTTTTAGCAGACATCCTAGGGAATAAAATGGAAGTCATTGCAATACTTTTTGTCACACCGTATTTGCGCAGCGGTCTTACAAGCGCACTTTTTTTGGATAAAAATCACTTTTTTGAATTAAAAAATAAGACAACAATACATTTTGCCCAATTTTTTTATATATTGTGAAAGATAATGTTACGCCGAGTAAAATGATACCCAACATGTCACGCTTAAAAATTGCGCCCGCTCGTGGCATGGCGTCAAACTTTTACCCTTAAAAATCTCGATAGGCGACGTTTAAAAAATTCTACAGGTTGCATTTTTTGAGTTGCAGAGTAGGTCTAGGGCTAGAATTATTGCTCTCACTCTAACGATCGCGGCGATACCTCACTTGTGTGGTTTGAATACCGTTTTCATATGCGGGCGCTACTCGCGTTTGCGTTTGCCTCTGCGCGCGAGCTCGTCGGGACGGGGCGCTTTAAAAATTTTTTTTTGGTTTTCTTATTTATTTTCATTTAGTTTTATAATTTTTTACACTGAAATAAAAAAAATAAAAAAAATTGATCACTTTTATTCCTATTACAAGGAATGTAAACATCCCTTGTAATAGAAAAAAGCATGACAGGTCCTCTTAAATATGAGATCTGGGGTCAAAAAGACCTCAGATCTCATAATTAGACTTAAATGCAAAAAAAAAAAAAAAAAAAAAAAAAAAAATGTCATTTTTTCAAATGACAAAAAAAATAATGTTTCTTTAAGAGGCTGGGCGGGACTGACGTTTTGACGTCACTTCCGCCCAGCAGAGCTATGAGGATGGGTGAAGGAGATTTCTCCTTCAGTCCCGTCCCCGCTCAGCTGCCGGACACATCCGATCCCCTCCGCCGCTACCGACGGCTACGGTAAGCGGCGGAGGGCGCGGGAGAGCGGCGGGAGGGGGGGGGGCCCTCTCCCGACACAGATAACGGCGATATCGCGGCGAATCCGCCGCGGAGACCGCCATTATCGTGTACACCACCGCCCCCTGAAAAGATGAATATCTCGGTTGTGGCAGCAGCTGCTGCCGTTATCGAGATATTCAACTTTAAAAAGAGGACGTCTTTTTGACATGGGGCGGTGGTCAAGAGGTTAAGAGGTCCAATATTCCAGGTGAAAGGGCATGATTGGTGGAAGTGTTTCACCATGTGGCACACATGCAGTTATGGGAAGGTTTCACTGAAAATAAAATGAAGAAATATAGGACTGACAGATACATGTTTATATAATCACACACATAGGTTGGACTTCATGGACTTTTTTCTACCTCACTTACTATGTTAGAAGTGACTCTTGAACCACATGGATTGCACTTCATTCATTATGCACCATTAGTAATCTATTACACATGGGTGTTCTAGCAGTAATTATGTATATGTATGGTCACTATTGATAATATTATATTATATTGTCTGTTCACATATTTATCACTTTATGTTATGTAGTGGGTTGTGCTAAATAATTGGTTTGGATGTTGGGATTGTGTATTTAGAAGAGCTGTGCTTTATTTATTGATTTGGCATTTAGATGTGAATTACTACTGGTATTTAGCTGCCTTTAGGTGTTGGGCCCCTTTCACACTAGAGGACTGATCGGGTCCACCTGTAAGTATTTCAGGTGGCCCCTTCACCTTTATGGAGTGCCAGGTGTCAATGGACATGTGTCCGCTTCCACTTCAGCTCCGTGTGGAAGGGGCCTTAGGGTTTAAGATTGAAATTTGTGTTTGCTGTGTGGGGTTTGTTTATAGTTTTGTCATAGAGCAGTACACATGACCACAAATAAAGTGCATTGCTGATTCCAAACAAATGGAAGTGAGAAGGAATAGGTGAAGTTTGAGGGCTCACATAGGATGTTAGGAGGCAGAAAAACACAGTAAGATTTTTTTTTATGAAAAAGTAGTTTAAAGGGCATACAAACAGTGGATGTCTATATATTTGTATTTATTTATTTTTGAGCACACAGAGATCACATATTGGGGTTGATTTACTAAAGGGGAATCCACTCTGCACTACAAGTACACCTGAAAGTGCACTTGCAAGTGCAGTCGCTGTAAATCTGGGGGGAAGCTCTGAAATTAGGGGAAGCTCTGCTGATTTTACCATCCAATCAAGTGCAAGCAAAAATGCTGTTTTTTATTTTCCTTGCATGTCCCCCTCAGATCTACAGCGATCGCACTTTCAAGTGCACTTGCAGTGCACTTGTAGTGCAACGTGTATTTGCCTTTAGTAAATAACCCCCCATTGTCACATTAACTGATTTGATTAATTTTTTTAGCATCTCTTTAACAGTTGCGATTCACTAAAATCATTCTCCTCTTCTATGTCTAGGTCCTGTAAATATGTGTGTTTAGATCATTTTTTTTGAAAACACAGAGATCACATTTTGTCACATTAACTGTGATTTGATTAATTTTTGCAGCATTTCTAACAGTTGAGATCACTAAAACCATTCTCATCTTCTATGTGTAGGTCCTGTAAATATGACTGTATTAAACTACAGAAAAGCTGTTTGTTTAATGTAGTTTTCGTTGCTCTGCATGCGCTATTAATAATGTCTTGAGACGGTTCATAATTACACACCTTAAACTGTAGGCTGACTGCAGGTTTCCTGTGCTTGGTTCCAGACTTTAAAGTGTCTTGATTATTCCGACTTGAAACGTGTTCAAATAGATCATATATGAAATCAAGCCTGGATAAAGAAGTAAGAAAGAAACATACATTTTGTGGCAACTCATTAAAAATGGCATGTTATTATTTTCACAAGAAATGCAACAAATGACAGGGCAAAAAAAAGAAAATATGAATGTGGACCATTAAATAATACGCTACAATTTTAGTAAAAATGTGCTTATTTCTTTCCATTAAATATAACCTGCTGTGCCACAGCTTATATCCTGATCACATTGGGACTGTTTTACTAAAGGAGTTCACTTATTCCTCAAATTTTTGGTTTACTTAAACATCCAACTGATATTGAAAGATTCTTATAGGTAGCTGATCTGACTTCTTTGGATGAATTAGAAAGACATTTCTTCTCCATAAAGCCTCGTACATACGCTCGGTTTTCTCGGCAAGTACGAGCAAGAAAACTGCTGGCAGAGCTTTCTTGCCGAGTAAAGTGTGTACAAGGCTTTGAGGTTTCTAGTCAAGAAAGCTGCCCAGAATCTAGACGAGAAAAATAGAGAACCTGCTCTCTATTTTCTCATCGTGAGATTCTCGGCAGTGTTTTCCTGCTGAGAAACCCGAGCCTGTGTATACTTACCTCTCCATGGAAACCCGCACATGCTCGAAATGACTTTGAAGCTTGCGCGATAGCTTCCAAGGCATAGGTAGGGTGTAGCAAGATGGCTGCGACAGCATGGAATGTGACAAGTGGATGCTTGTTGTAGTCGATGATGTCACCACGTTCGTGCCATTCAAAAGAATGGCGGTTCTTTTGAATGGAGTGTCTGTACACTCGGCCGGCAAGAGATTCTTGCCAAGAAGCTCGTCAGGAAAAACAACGTTTTTTTTCCTGACGAGATTCTGGGCCGTGTGTACAGGGCTTCAGGGTCAAAATTGGCCATATTTGTCAAGTGTAGGATGTTCCCCAGCATCCATGGTGCAGCTGCTGCTGTCTCTCTCTCAAGCAGCTGAAGTTCAGATCGAGGGAAAATGTCCTTATCCATTCTTTAGGCAAGACATGACAGAGTTAAGGGAGGACTTTCACTCAATCTGAATTGCCTGGTAAATTTGTTTTGTGCAGGGAGGAGATCTGTACTAAGAGTTGGGGAGATCTGTCTGTACCAAGAGGGATCTGTACTGGGGGTTAGCTGTACTAAGGGGGGATCTAATACAGTGAATATCCCCCATTGGGTGGGACTTTAATGACTTGAAAACAATTATAATATCTTAAAAATGTATACATTTTATTTTAACTTCATAAAAAAAAATCATTTTCAGAATGAAATAGCTCCTTCTTCAGGGAGCTGTTCTAAGGGTGATCTGTATTGGTGGGGCGGTACTAAGGGGCTGGGAGTTTTATGCTGGGGGAGCTGTAATAAGGAGAGGAGAGATCTGTACTGAAAGGGGGGGGGGTTCTGTACAGGAGGGACTCTGCACTGGGGAGAGCTGTACTGGGGAGAGGGATTTGTACTGGGGGGAAGATGTACTAAGGGGGGATATTATGCACTGGAGGGAGCTGTACTAAAGGGAAGAGATTTGTACTGGGGGAGGTGTACTATGCAAGGGGGGTAATTGGGAGTTCTGTACTGGTTCTGCACTCCCAACACCTGCGCTTTGAGCAATATGCACTCCTAACCACTGCGCATTGTGTGCTGTTTTTTCTATTTTCCTTTGGCTGCCCAGGGATGAACCCCTCCCCCCAAAAAATGGTCTATGTCCCTGGCTGAAAGAGATTTTTGTTACCCTTTTTAAACTAAACCTGCTGGAGTTTATGAGATTCTGAACTTGGAAATCTTTTTTCAACTTTAATATTTTAACTATGGATTTATGAACATGCACAGAAAATAACGTACCAGACTGGTAATATGCTAACATGACTAGTATTGATGTTTGTTTATTAAGATATTTAATTTAAAGATAATTTAAAAGATACATTCATTTTCTGAGGACATTTATTGGAGGCCTAAATGAGCCAAACAGTCCTGCAGCTGATCACTGACTTTAACATTTAAATGAACAACTGAGGCCCCGTACACACGTCCGAGAAACTCAACGGGCAAAACACATCGTTTTGCTCGTCGAGTTCCTTGTGAAGCCGCCGAGGATCTCGGCGAGCCAAGTTTTCTTATTGACTAACGAGGAAATAGAGAACATGTTCTCTATTTGGCCCGACGAGATCCTCGTCGGTTTCCTCGGCCAAAAGTGTACAGACGACCGGATTTCTCGGCAGAATACGGCTCCGATCGATTTTCTGGCTGAATTCTGCCGAGAAACTCGGTCGTGTGTATGGGGCCTGACACATTCTTCTACAACACTAACTAATGTATTAAGCAGAGAGACTCTCAAATTCTAACACTACACTAATTCTAATTCTAACACTAAGACTGGCGACTACCATATTGATTTTGGATACCAGCTGTTAAAATCAGTTTCTAGTAGAAATTATCAATACGTTTTTCCTATTTCCTACTGCCACAAGATGGCAGAGTTGCTATTAGGTGAAAGAAAGACAAGTACCGGTAGACTAAAACACATAATGAATGAAAGTGGTTCTAAAGACAACATTATTGTCAGGATCCCTACAGAGCCTGGACCGGCTCTGTGACATTAGCTGACAGCGGGATTTAGCACGCTGTTGGCTGAATCTGGATCACAAGAGTTCAGAACTAAGTACATCCCTGTGACCTACAGAAGTATGGCTAAAAAAGCTTTGCCAATACTTATGCTTTAAGGTATGAAACCTTTCAAACAGCTCTGCTGTCAATAAAATCCAGTAAAAAGGGAGTGGAGAGTGGGGCTGAGATGCGCTATGTGTGTGTATAGAAATGTCTGCCCCCATAGCATGGGCTTGCTATGGGGCAGACACTGAAGAGGGTGAAAGGATAGTGCTGGCAGGGGACCCACAAAGAGGAGATTTGGGGCTGCTCTGTGTAATACAATTTTTAATAAAAAAAAAATAGCTTTATTTAATGCTTTAACAAACAGGTAAAAACGTGTTCTCTGATTTTGATGGCACATAAATGTATCCACAAAATCTATGGGACAAAATTATATCCTAGGTATTAAGGGATGTTGAATAAGTAAAACAATAAATTACAGCAGTGGCGGCCCATCCATTAGGGGCGCACTGGCGCTGCCCTCCCACTCATGCATCCGGCCCCCTAATCTACATGCAGAGCGCCGGCGCATGGATTCCAATTGGGGGAGGGGGATTTGAAGCACGTGATTAGAGCCAGAGGCCCTAATAGGCTTCAAAAAGGGTGAGCTTCGGGTGCAGAGCACTGCGCACCAAGCCCACCCAGTTTGTGATAATAGCGAATGAACATTCACTATTGTCACACTAATTCTCCTCTTGGCCAATCAGGAAACGGGTCGTGAGACCCGTTTCCCAATTGACGGAAAGGAGAAGCGATCCTTTTGGCCTAGAGGGTGGAGGGAGGAGATGCAGGAGAAGTCCGACCCACCAGCCGCCGCTGCTCCCGGATGAAGGTGAGGAACCTCTCATCCATTGTCCTGCCATCCGAGTTGGAGTCTGAAACGCGGGACATTACTTCAGGAAGCCTGACCCACCAGTCGCCACTGCTTCCAGCACTCCCTGGCTTGGACAGGGGAGATTGGAGTTTCTATCTGTGAGGGTTCTGCCTTCCCACCTGAAGAAATATGTTGCATACATCTGTCTTCCATTATGTATATTCAGTAGCCATTTCATATCTAAGCTAGTAACACTATTATTTACTTTTAGTTTCTATTTCCTAGCCTCTAGTTTCGATTTCCTAGACATCAATTAACCACTTAAGGACCGCCTCCTGCACATATACGTCAGCAGAATGGCACGGCTGGGCACAAGCACGTACCTGTACGTCCTCTTTTAGTGCCCAGCCGTGGGTCGCGGGCCGCCGGAGTCCCGCGATCGGTCCCCGGAGCTGAAGAACGGGGAGAGCTGTGTGTAAACACAGCTTCCCCGTTCTTCACTGTGGTGCTGTCATTGATCGTCTGTTCCCTGATATAGGGAAAGGCGATCAATGCTGTCACATGTCCAGCCCCGCCCCCTACAGTTAGAAACACATATGAGGTCACAGGTAACCCCCTCAGCTCCCCCTAGTGGTTAACTCCCAAACTGCAATTGTCATTTTCACAGTAAACAATTCCTTTTTAATAGCATTTTTTGTTGTGCAAATGACAATGGTCCCAAAAATGTGTCAAAATTGTCCGATGTACCTGCCATAATGCCGCAGTCACGAAAAAAATCGCTGATCGCCGCCATTAGTAGTAAAAAAAAATATTAATAAAAATGCAATAAAACTATCCCCTATTTTGTAAACGCTATACATTTTGCGCAAACCAATCGATAAACGATTATTGGGATTTTTTCTACCAAAAATATGTACAAGAATATCGGCCTAAACTGAGAAAAAAAATGTTTTTTTATACCTTTTTTGGGGGTATTTATTATAGCAAATATAGATTTTTTTTCAAAATTGTCGCTCTATTTTTGTTTATAGCGCAAAAAATAAAAACCGCAGAGGTGATCAAATACCACCAAAAGAAAGATCTATTTGTGGGAAAAAAACTATGCCAATTTTGTTTGGGAGCCACGTCGCACGACCGCGCAATTGTCAGTTAAAGCGACGCAGTGCCGAATCGCAAAAACTGGCCAGGTCCTTTACCTGCGTAATGGTCCGGGTCTTAAGTGGTTAAACTAAGTTTCTGTATGACTCATGAAGGATTTAATCTTTTAGAAGCTTCTGCCTACATCACATATGCCTCGTTTCCACTGAGCGGATCGGTTCGGTACGGTACGCTATTTTGGGTGTTTCCATTATGAAAGTGTGCCATAACACCGAACCGTATCACACCATTCTGGGTCCTGCTTCAGATGTGGGGCCATAGAAAATGGAACAGTTTGGTTAGGGCGGAGCTACAATACATTCCACTGATTGGTGGACACGCTAGGCATTTTTTCTAAACCCTGTATGGTCCCCGACGGTCCGATTTGCAGTGGAAAAGCTCAGCAGAGCTGAGCTCTGATGAAGAGGCCTATGTTGCCTTGAAACGCGTCAGCCGGCAGTGACACACCTCTTTCCCCCCTATCTGGGATCGTGACTTGAGGGGTATTCATCATCAACCGTTGTTGACAAGCCATTTACACTATCTCGTTTGTGAGTAGTTTGATTTTACCTTATTTATTTATTAAACTGTCAAACGGTAATACACCAGGCTGGTGCGCCTTTCTTTTCCTTCTTTTACGCTCAGCAGAATAGACCGGACCATTTTAACTGTTCCAAACTGTACTGACCCGAACCGTTCCGCTCAGTGGAAACGAGGCATTATATACTTCTGCTGTAAGAATAAACGTCAGATCACTCTGAGAAACTCTACCTTTGTGTGCGTGTCTGAAGTTTTTACAGGGTGGTCTCCAGGAATCCTGCTGAGTTCGAAGGGCACCTTATGCAGATGGGTCGAGTCTATCACCACTAGCAAAAAAATCTTTACAGATTGGGGGCTCGCTTGGAATCGGTCATTTATGTCCGGTAAGTAAGACATCTGTCTCCTGCGAGGTGGGGGGGGGGGGGTGTTGCTGGTGTTCCCCACCTTCATGTCAATATTGGCACCCATTCCTACATGCTGTTGACAATTTGTTTTCTACCTGAAATAATTATTGGTGCCACCTGAGCCCTTCTTTTGAAAATGTTAGTTTCCTGGCTGCAATGCTGATCCTCTTAGCTTTAATGTTTTCTGAGTCAATGCCCAAATATAAGCATGTAGCAAGTGACATGAGAACTTCTGATTTGCATTATAAATTTGGGTCAGATTTGTTTGGGCAACTATGTATATGCAAGTTGGGCCTCTAGGTCCAACTTAGGTTCTGGTACAGATAACCAAAGATGATTTGGTTACCATGAAAATTGCCAAATCTGGTCAATTAAGATTAACTCTATGACATATACATTATTAAAAAATATATATTATTAACTTGCAGATATATCAAGTAGCGGTCAAGTTCACTTTACCTGCTTTCACGCAATAAATTAAGAAGGTCATCTCTGAAAGTGTCTCGGTTCTTCTCCAAGGTACCTCTTACATCATACAAGACCTTTACATGAGAACAAAGGACAAGATTGTGAAACTAGATAACCTTTCTTAAATGTCAGTGAGTGAAAAAAATCACATAATGTGTGTCTGACAGTGAATTACACATAACCTGTCAGTATAAGGCAGTCTTGTAATGTATGTAATATAGTAATTTTTTATACACTGTAGATAAACACAAACAAATTACCTCTCCAGCATAGTGTTTTACACCAAAGTTGTGGACAGCAACTCTTGGCTTTACATAGAAAGGGTTGTTCTGAAAAGAAACACATACCGTATTAAAGCTTGAACAAAGAGAAATTACTAACATTATCACAATTGTTAAAGCTGATTTTCAGGTATGTTTGTTTTTACAAAGGTAAATTGGAGGCATTGGACCAATGTACGTATGTTTGGACCATACCTGCAGGATCCCTGTGGAAGCAGAAAATCACTTTAATAGTACTACTAGCTTCAAGAGCTTGTGCCAAGTGGCTGCCCTGCTGCTTAATGAACACAAGAGGCCGTCTGCTCAGCATGGGCACAATATTTTCAGTGAAGTCAAAGTGCTTTCTGATTCGACAAAGTGGAGATTGAGACATCACTGCCCTGCCTCGCCAATCAGAGACAAATTAAGAATGTTGCATTATTAAAATAGTCTTTGTTGCTTCAGGTTTTGACTATTATTTGATACCAGGTTCTTTAGTGCCACAAGCCTTGATACACAGAAACTACCTGTTCTGATTAACATTTCCCCATTATTTCTCTATCTCTATCAACTGGAATGATAAGACTGCAAAAAGAAGAATTCCAAAAACATTTAATTGCCAATAGAATAGCTATATTAAATATATAATATATAAAAATAGATGAAACAAAGAGGCAAAGAAAACACCTACCGCATGCTGGTTATGCAACTTCTCCAATAAGGTGCTATCAGTAGCTCGTGGAAAGTAACTTTCTTCATTGATCAATGCTAGCAAGCCAAGTTTCTAAAAAAATTACAAACTGTTATTTTACATTTTCAATATTCCTAAGTCTATTCTATCTGTCTTTAGTAAATGTCAACATTTTTAAATGTAGATTCCAATATAATGTGGAAAAAATATTTTATATGCATTTGAAGCCCATCGTGTAATCGAAGTTTATTGAAGGATATGCTGAAAAAAGGTTATCCACCAGTGGCTGCAGTCCCTTTATCAGTGTATTCCTACACCAGAGGTTGCCTCTTTTTGTAATACATGTCCATGTGGGGGGGAAGGGGTTGGGTGGAAGAGACCTGACCAAAAATATTATATACCTTCACATCCCTACCCAAAACAACAAAACCTTAAAAACATTAGACTGGGTTTAGACTTCAAGTTTTATATTTTCAACCTCTTGCCAGCCACAAAATGCATATATGTGGTGGCAAAGAGGGTAATCTTGAAAGCCCAACTACAGCACCTAAACATCCACATCGGGCTGAGGTTGTATGGTGTATGGTGACAATGTGCTCCCAGCACTCTGCCTGAGATGTATTCCACCACAGCTTCTGATCAGGAGCTAGCGGCACAGGGTCCAAATCAAGTGACCGTCCGTACCGCTCTTCTCTCCCCCCGTCCATGCCGCTCTTCTCTCCCCCCCGTCCGTGCTGCTTCTCTCCCCCCCCCCCCCCGTCCGTCCGTGCCGCTCTCCCCCCTCAATTTGTGAGGATGGAGAGCAGAGGTAGGAGCCGCTAAACCCGGCTCCTACATTTTCCGAGTGGACAGAGTCAGTGATCACTGACTCTGTCCATTCACATAACTGAGCATCGTAACCTGTGTTTACGATGCTTCAGTTTATGAATGGAGAGGAGCTTCTCTTCATTCTTAGCTGAGGCTGCTGAGAAAGGGACTGGGGAATCTGTGTCCTTAGTCCCTTTCTTAAAGGGGAGATTTCAGAGGTCTGTTAAGACCCCTGATATCTCACCAAAGACCCCCAACAGGGCTGATAAAAAAAAAATGCAATAAATATTTAAAAAAAGAAATAAAAATAAAATGTAAATAAAAAAATAAAACAAACAAACACACTGACAATTCACCCAAAAAAAAAAATCACTGTAAAAAAAAAAATAGTAAAAAAAAAAAATACCGCCACTGTCACATGACATTTAAAAAAAGAGTATCGGTATTCGGTATCGGCGAGTACTTAAAAAAAAAGTATCGGTACTTGTACTCGGTCTCAAAAAAGTGGTATCGGCACAACCCTATTCTAAAGTATTTCTAGGAATACTTGTTGCCTGCCTGTCTTATGCCGCGTATACATGATCGAACATTCTGACAATAAAACCGTGGATTTTTTTCATACGGATGTTGGTTCAAACTTGTCTTGCATACACACAGTCACACAAATGTTGTCGGAAATTCCGAACTTCAAGAACGCTGTGACGTACAACACGTACGATGAGCCGAGAAAAATGAAGTTCAATAGGTAGTGCGGCTTTTTTGCTTGATTCCGAGCATGGTGGATTTTTGCGCATCAGAATTGGCTACACATGATCAGAATTTCCAACAAGAACTTTTGTTGTCGGAAAAATTGAAAACCAGCTCTCAAACATTTGTTGACGGAAATTCAGACAGCAAATGTACGATGGAGCATACACACTGTCGGATTTTCCGATAACAAGCTCACATCGAACATTTGTTGTCGGAAATTACAACCGTGTGTACGCGGCATTGGAGTTCAACTTTCTGACATTGAACTAGCATGCAGATTACAAAGTGAAGTCAGACAACCTGCTCAGCACACTTGTTCCAAGGCTGTAGGGTTAATTTAGTACAACTGGAGAGTGCAAAATCTGGTGCAGCTCTGCATAGAAAACAATCAGCTTCCATTTTTTTATTTGTCAAAGCTTAATTGAACAAGCAAAAGAAGGAAGCTGGCTGGCTACCATGCACAGCTGCACCAGATTTTGCACTCTCCAGTTTTAGTGAATCAACCCATGTATCTCTGAAAGTACTAAGGTTACCAGACATCAAGCATTTTCAGAGTTGATAGTGGCAACCTGTATATTATTTCAGTACGGAACTAAAGGACCACAAACCTGCAAAAGCCTTTTTTTTTAAGAAACTAAAACTACTAACGTCAATATGTTTTGAAGGTGGCTTTAGTATATTTAGCTGAGATTACACATCAGGAAATGTGTTTCCGGTTACTCATGATACCACCCTTATTTTCATATTTTTTTATAGGAGCCTACACCTTTTTTAAATATTTTTTTATACAAGTGGCATTCATAAAGCTTTTTATATAGCCAGCATGTCTCCTAAATTGTCCAGATATTTATATAATTAAAAAAAAAAATTGGCTACGACAATATTTTGTAAAATTATTTAATTGTATAACATCTGACCTGAATTGTTTAACCTTTTCTTAACTCCTTACCTTCCAATTTGTTCTGCTTTATCTGGTATGTATGAAGCATATCTGATAATACCAAAGCCCCTTATGTGTGCTGGTGGAGCATACTTTATGTCAGAAGTGTTTTAGTGAAATTATAGGCATGTTAAATCTGATCTTACCTTTTCTATCAAATCCAAGCATTCTCCATTATCTGTCCAGTCTATGGCTTCCCACACCAGACCCTCTCTAAAAGAAACACATTGTACAAGTTAATATATATTATTTATTTGAAGAAAATCTATGTTCTTAAATGTTTTTAACCTGCCTGGCGGTGTTCCCGAGTCTGACTCGGGGTTAGATTTTCCTGCTGCGAGCGGTAACCCCGAGTCAGACTCGGGCTTGCCTCGCTAGATCCACAGGCACTTTTTACTTACCTTGTCCCTGGATCCAGCGATGCCACCGCGCTGTGTGAGCGAGCGGGACCTCGCTCGATTCACACAGTGCCTCTGTGTGACGCCGATCTCCGTTCCCTACGATGTTACGACGCACGGGGACGGAGAACGGCGCCAAATTCAAAAAAGTAAACAAACACATTACATACAGTATACTGTAATCTTATAGATTACAGTACTGTATGTAAAAAAAACACACCCCCCTTGTCCCTAGTGGTCTGTCCTGTGTCATGCATGTCATTTTATATAATAAAAACGTTTCTTTCTCCCTGCAAACTGTAGATTGTCCATAGCAACCAAAAGTGTCCCTTTATGTCAAAAATAGTTTTAGATCAGCTAAAAAACAGCGATAATAAATTATGATCACTTGCAGAATTGTGCGATAGCGATTTGTGGGGAAATTCGTCATAAAAAAAAAAAAATAATGACAGCAATAATTCTGCAACTGAGCAAATTTCAGTGATTTTAATTTGATTACATTATTGAATAATTTTTATTATAATTATATTATTATTTGTTATAATTATTTATAATTATTTATTATATTATAATTTATAATTTTGTTTTTAAAAAAATGTCATACCCGGGATGCCTACTAGACTCTTGTTTGGTCAGATTTAAGTGAGTTATTTCTAAAAATTACAGACCTACAATATAAAACGCCAAATTTCCTTGCAAATAATGGTACCGCTTTCAGCATGTTTTTTCTGAAAGAATCATACCGCCAGGGAGGTTAAGATAAATTAGTGAATATGGTCAAATAGTTTTTTTATTTTGTGTAAACACGTTAATTAAAACTCTTGCTGCTATGTTAGAACATGAAATACTTTTGTACATAGTGTCAGCCATACAAGCTCTTTATATATGCAGACTGTAGTAGTGCAACACAGTGATGAAGATTCACTGTTCTTTTCTCTCAATTCCTATTAGACAGCTCAGACTGAGAGAAGACAGATTATCTCCTTCTCATCTCAGCAGGGAATCAGGAGGGCTGCACAGCTTATGTTAGATATTCGATTTTCAGATAAGACAGTAGAGGGCAAACCTATTCTGTTTATGAAATGGAACCATGAAACATATGGAATAGCAAGTAAGTGAAAACATTTAAGATATATATATATATATATATATATATATATATATATATATATATATAAATATATATATATATATATATATATATATATATATATAGATATATATATATATATGTATAGATATATATACACCTATATACAGTATATATATATATATATATATATATATATATATATATATATATATATAGATATATATATATATATATATATATATATATATATATATATATATATATATATATATATATATATATATATCTTAAATGTTTTCACTTACTTGCTATTCCATGTGTTTCATGGAATTCTGAAAGCTGTAGTGTGTGTGTGTGTATATATATATATATATAGATCTATATATATGTATAGATGTATATACACCTATATACAGTGTATATATATATATATATATATATATATATATATATATATACACACACACTACAGCTTTCAGAATTCCAGGTATGGTATATTTTAACCTTGGACCAATGTGACTATGTATATACTATACCTGGCTGATGCCCCTGGAAGCTGGAAATCACTAGGCACCACTACTCCAGTGAGCTTCCAAGTCACGCGTGGCTGCCTTACTGCATTTTAAAGCGGGGGTTCACCCCAAAAATCTTTTTTAACATTACATTCAGGCGAGTTGTGATAATGACATTAGGCTGTTTTTTTTAAATCTTTGCCGTACATACCGTTTTATGTACATTTTCACCGCAGCTTCCGGGTATGTAATCTGCGGGACTGGGCGTTCCTAATTGATTGACATGCTTCCGACCGGCGCATACAGCGCGTCACGAGTTGCCGAAAGAAGCCGAACGTTGGTGCGTAGGCGCCGTATAGAGCCAACTCACAGAGGCCGGTCACCTGGCACGGGTGTCATTTAGAGAATGCTTTGAATTTTCTAAATGAATGCAAAACATTCTCTGAGGTGTTGAGGTGGGATTGTAACTGAACAGAAATCTAATCTCTGCTCTAACCACATACGGTAGTTTATCGAAATTAGATTTGTGTTCTTTTCATTAAAATGATTTTTATGATTTACCGTATTTTCCGGCGTATAAGACGACTTTTTGGATGCAAAAAAATGCATCCAAAGTCGGGGGTCGTCTTATACGCCGGGTACGGTCTCCGTGCAGCTGCGATCGTCATAATTTCAAAGCTGCGCGCCGTCTTCTCAGCGCGTCCTCGCTGTCCTGTGATAGGTGGAACAGAAATCTTCCCAGCAGCGCCTCTGTTCTGTTTTCCGCCTATCACGGATGCCTTCTCATCCTCGGACGAGATGAGAAGGCATCCGTGATTGGCGGAACATAGAACAGAGGCGCTACTGGGAAAATTTGTGTTCTGCCAATCACAGGACACGCTGAGAAGACGGCGCGCGGCTTTGAAATCATGGACGCTCGCAGCAGACGGAGACCGTACCCGGCCTGCAAAACGTGAGTGATGGCACAGTGGGGGGGAAAGTGGGGACATGTAATGTTATGGCATGCAATGTGATGGCACTGTGGGGGCATGCAATGTGATGGCACTGTGGGGGAAAGTAATGTGATGGCACTGTGGGGGCATGTAATGTGATGGCACTGTGGGGGCATGTAATGTGATGGCACTGTGGGGGCATGTAATGTGATGGCACTGTGGGGGCAAGTAATGGCACAGTGGGGGCATGTAATGGCACAGTGGGGGCATGTAATGGCACAGTGGGGGCATGTAATGGCACAGTGGGGCTTGGAAAAAAAGGGGGTAGTCTTATACAGTGAGTATATCCCAAAACCAAAATTTTTCCTGGAAAATTAGGGGGTCGTCTTATACGCCGAGTCGTCTTATACGCCGGAAAATACGGTAATAAATTTCAGGTTTTGTGTGTACAGTGTACTGCACATTCCACAAAAGTACCATGGGTGTATGCTGTACATCCTGGTCCTTCTATACTGTTATGACTGTTCAAACGCTATTATTACAAAGACCCATAATGAATTATGATGCAGCAATAAACATTATGTCTAAAATGTGTTCCCTCTCTCATCTTTTGAGTTCTTCTGAACTTTAAAGTAGCCATTTCCATCTCCCAAACTAGGTGAACTCACAATAAAAGTGATATGCTCAACTTTTCATTCAAGTCATTATTTGCATAAAATTTCCCTGGGACCTGGGGCTCCCTGGGTGCTTTGGAAAATGTTAAAAGTAGCTTGCAGGCACCCAAGAATGTCTGCACTTAATTTAGACTGCCATTTTACTTAGTCTGGTGAATTGAAAGGGTCAATTTAATATTCAGTTGAAGTGAACACAAATTGGTGAAAAAAAACACTTCTTAAAGGGGAACTGAACTGTAAAAACTATGCCCAAATAAGGCAGGCAGAGGACAAATAAATAGTCATCAGTATTGTCTGTGGTTTCCCAGCAGCTGACTTACCCTGCCTTGTTCTGCACTATCTCTATCAGTAGAGGCAGACATTTTGGTAGAAGCAGAGCATTACTTCCTCATATCAGAGCCTCCAGAAAGGAGAGCAGTTAACAGCACAGTAGTGACCCCACATTTCCTGATATTAGCAGTCATAAGCAGCAGTGCCAGAGATCTCACACTGCAGATATAGAGTTAGGAGGCTGTATGCACCTTCTAGCACCTTCACATACCAGGAAATACACTGGTTTTTTTTCAGGAGGCATTCCATATAAGGGATACATTTTTAGGGTATTGCTTACTGTAGGTATAATGAAAGTTTCTGTATAATTCCTATAACAAAACAAATCTTCACCTTTTTCATTTTCTCTTTAAAACAATCAGTCTTATATTGCACTCACCTGCTGTACTCTAGCTGTTCCAATGAAAAAATGTGCTTATTAAAGTATTCCTGCAACTTCTCATTGGCATAGTTTATGCTGAATTGCTCAAAGCGATTGACCTACAACATAAAGGAAACATGTAAATCAAATAAATGAAAAAGTATTAACAAGATTTCACTCATATAAACATGTGTTAACTATAAATGCATGTCATTCATTATACGTACCTAACTAGGCAGACTAAGCCAGACCCTATAAAGGAACTAAAGGCAAACTTTTTTTTCCCATTTAGGATAGAGTAAAGCTTGGTTCACACTTCTGCAGGTGCAAAAGTGACTGTGTGTAAACTGCATGCTTTTCTGCACCCACAGCAAAAAAAGTACTGCTGTTAGGAGAAGTGTTTTCCTGTGCTGGGAACGCATAGTGCTATGCAGTTTCCCTGCGGCTGCATTTTTGGAAAAATGTACTTTTCACTGTGTTTTCCATAGGCATAGCAGCCCATTCAAGAGAAGGAGCTGCTGTGCCTGTGAAAACATGGATGTTGGGAAACCTGCGTAGTGTGAACTTAGTCCTAGGTAGGGTTATAACCCCTGTCACGTTTATTTTTGCCATTACGGAGATTTCCTTTCACTTCCTTTCATATATTTAAAAGTGGGAAGAAGGAGTTCAGAAGTGAGGAAATCCCAGGGTGTCCAGAATCCCAGGGTTCTCATTGGAAGATTTCCCATCTATTTCTGTTTTGGGGACAACTCTGTATTTGTTTTGTTTTTCCACTTTCACTTTCAATGATGGTAAACATGACAAATAGAGAGGGTGGATCTCCTTAAAGTGGAGGTTCACCCAAAAAATCTATTTTTAACATTAGATTGAGGCTAATTGTGGGAAGCACAATCGGGTGTTTTTTTAAAAATCAATGCAGTACTTACCGTTTTAGAGATAGATGTTCTCCGCCGCTTCCGGGTATGGGCTGCGGGACTGGGCATTCCTATTTGATTGACAGCCTTCCGACCGTCGCATACAGCGCGTCACGAGTTTCCGAAAGTAGCCGTATATAGCCGCACCGACGTTCGGCAACTCGTGACGCGCTGTATGCGACCGGCTGTCAATCAAATAGGAACGCCCAGTCCCGAAGACCATACCCGGAAGCGGCGGAGAACATCTATCTCTAAAACGGTAAGTACTGCATTGATTTTAAAAAAAACACCCGATTGTGCTTCCCGTAATTAGCCCAATGATCTAATGTTAAAAAATAAATTTCGGGTGAACCCCCGCTTTAAAGGGGGGCATTCCTCTCCCCTCTATCCAAAACAAAAAACAAAATTTTGCCTTTAGTGATAATTAAAGCTTACTGATTTCAAGTCTGCAAGGTATAGTATTACTAAGGATGGTTGTGGAGAGTATAAAGTTATTAATGATGATTGGAATGCAGAAAAAATAAAAGCAATTTTAGCAATCTATAGTTAACTGTATAAGTGCTTTGAAAGTTTTTACATTATGTATCACCCTGTAACATCAAATGTGGGATTATTTATCTCTGGTGTATAAAATCATATCCTAAAAATATTTTGCATTTATCACTACAATCCTCTGAAGCCTCGTACACACGGCCGAGGAACTCGACGTGCCAAACACATCGAGTTCCTTGGCCAGTTCAGCACTGAAGCCGCCGAGGAGCTCGGCGGGACGAGAGCTCCCATAGAACAACGAGGAAATAGAGAACATGTTCTCTATTTCCTCGTCGAGCTCCTCGTCGGCTTCCTCGGCTGAAAGTGTACACACGACCAGTTTCCTCGGCAGAATTCAGCCAGAAACTCGGTCGGAAGCTGAATTCTGCCGAGGAAACTGGTCGTGTGTACGGGGCCTCATATGTTTATGTTACGTCCCATATGTTTATGTCCCACTTTTGACCATTAACATACAACATGGACCTTCCAACGTAGGATCTGTTCAACATGTATTATTGCACAAAATTCCTATTATTTGCAAAACCTTTTAAATGTTATTCTTATTTTTACGTATCTGTTAAATGCACCTCTAATACAAGTGCCATTAATTAATAACCTTCATTGATTAAGAACCTCTAAACTATATGATACTGAATGCCCATTTGGCATCATGCAGGATAAGGAAATGTGAAAATGTTTCCCTTGGCAGCCAATCAGGTGCTTGAAGATGATTTTATAACTTTTTTTTTTAATGACAGGTAAAATGTGATCAGTTGTCACCTTGTTTTCTTCTATACTTGGTATATCGTTGAGCTTTAACAAAAAAAAAAAAAACCCTCCATCCCAGTGTTGTAGAAACAAGGACACACAGGGATAAAATAATGACATTACAACCTCCTGCCTGAAATACCTTATACTCTAACAGAATAATGAAAAGATACAAGAGATTAGGGGAATTTGGTCAGAAAGGTGGTGTTCTAGAAATAACTGATATGTGATACTATGGGTCAAAATGGTTTGGCATTCTAAAAAAAATATAGTTAAAAAATGTACAGACGTATTAGCATGGTGAATGTTTGTGGGCACTAAAGCTGGCCATAGACAGGTCGTTTTTTTTTTTTCACTCAGTCACTGGGCTGAAAGAATAAAACAGACCGGTTTCTCCTTTCACCACGTTTGTATGTGAATTTCGCCACTGGGACATTGTATTCTGACAGCGGCAAATTATTTATTTCTGTTGAGCAGGGGCAGCCATACACTGTTAAAAACTTGGCTGTTCCCTGCTGAACCAGACAAAGTTTGATCCATCTATGGCAAGCTTAGGTAGAATATGTAGAAGAAGCAGCATTGAATCCTGGAGATTAAAGAACTGATGTCCAGATACATAGAGAAAAGGGGTTGATTTACTAAAGGCATACAGACTGTGCACTCTGCAAGTGCAGTTGATAATGAGCTTAGTAAGTAATGTAAAGCTTCACTTTGCAAAGAATACCCAATTACGTACAAGGAGGAAAAAAATCTCTGGAGCAACTGCATCTGCACTTTGCAAAAAGCAGTCTATTTGCCTTTAGTAAATCAATCTCAAAATGTTTACACTCTTGTCAATGCATTGCTAGTATTTAAATGGCTAGTATTTAAAGCTGAACTCTGGACGAAGGAAATATTGTCTAGATACAAAAGCCATGTGATTTCCTACTGGAATCCTAAAGTCCTTTGTGTATTTCATCCAGACCTGTACAGAAATCCAGCATGAAACAACTTCTGTACTATGCCTCTGTGCAGGAGTTTAATAAGATAAAAACAATCACTGCTGCTCACTCTCTTGCACAGGCTATATGCAGCACAGTGATAATGTCACACTTTTACATGGTAATTTGCAAAAGCATTTGCTGCCCACAAAGTGGCTTGTATTTTTCTATTGAACACATTTTTATGAATTTTTTTCTGCGCAGAGTTGGGCTGTAAAAATCTCAAATATACAATCCACAGACATGCATTACCTCAAAATTTTCGAATCCAAAGATATCCAGAACACCAATTGATTTAAAATCATCTTTTCCTTTTATCCGGCTATTAATCTTCTTTATTACCCATGCAAAACACTGTGAGTAGAGTGCCATGGCCACGGAATCTCTGCTATCTAAAGCCTTAGATGTAAAAAAAACATGTAAATTTATATATTTTTCCACTTAGTTGAGCTTAGATGTAAAATACCAAAATAATTTTAGAGTAAAGCCTCGTACACACACTCGGTTTTCTCGTCAAGAACCAGCAGGAAAACTGCTGGCAGAGCTTTCCTGCCGAGTAAAGCCGAGCGTGTGTACGAGGCTTTCAGGTTTCTCGTCTGAAAATCTGGCCAGAATCTCAACAAGAAAAATAGAGATCCTGGTCTCTATTTTCTCGTCGGGATTCTTGTCGGCCTGTTTCCCGGCAAGAAACCCGAGAGTGTGCATACTAACCTGTCGCAATGGAAACCCGCGCATGCTCGAAATGACTTTGATGCATGCGCAGTAGCTTCCACGGCATAGGTAGGGTGAAGCAAGATGGCGGCGACGGCATCGAATGTGACGAGCGCATGCTCATCATACGCGATGACGTCACCACGGTCTTGCCTTTCAAAAGAACCGCGGTTCTTTTGAAATCTCTGTGTGTACACCCGGGTGGCAAGAGATTCTTGCCAAGAATCTCGTCGGGGAAAAACAACAATCTCATGCCGCTCGAGATTCTGGTTCTTGCCGAGAAAACCGAGTGTGTGTACGAGGCTTGAGACTGCAAATTAAGTGTTGATTTTGAGGTTTAAGTTAAATGTTACGTTGTACACGCATGAAACAAATAAAGGAAAACTGCACTCCATACCCACAACTATTTTAATGGAGACAGTTCATCTTAGGCAATGGCAAAGGTAATCAATTCTATGGCCTCGTACACACGGCCGAGGAACTCGACGTGCCAAACACATCGAGTTCCTTGGCCAGTTCAGCCCTGAAGCCGCCGAGGAGCTCGGCGGGACGAGAGCTCCCATAGAACAACGAGGAAATAGAGAACATGTTCTCTATTTCCTCGCCGAGGTCCTCGTCGGCTTCCTCGGCCGAAAGTGTACACACGACCAGTTTCCTCGGCAGAATTCAGCCAGAAACTCGGTCGGAAGCTGAATTCTGCCGAGGAAACTGGTCGTGTGTACGGGGCCTAACCAGAAAAAGTCTGCATGATTTCAGCCTTTGAAAACCACTATTTAGATACCCTTTCTGGAAAGAGTTCAGTTTAAGGAGCAGGTTAAGTTTTAGGGTTTATTTTAGAAGTTTGGTTAAGTGCTAAGATATGGGGTGTGGGTGGTTTAAGTGCTACAATAGTCTTAACAGTAAGGCCTCGTACACACGACCGAGTTTCTCGGCAAAAACCAGCAAGAAACTTGCCGAGGAAAGCGGTCGTGTGTACACTTTTCGACGAGGAAACTGTCGAGGATCTCGTCGAGCCAAAAAGAGAGCATGTCTTCTTTTTCCTCAATGGGAATGGGGAAATTTGGTTCGCCGAGATTCTCGACAGCCTAACAAGGAACTCGACGAGCAAAACTATGTGCTTCGCCCGTCGAGTTTCTCGGTCGTGTGTACGAGGCTTTAGGGATAGGTTAGAACTCATTAAGGTGACAGCATAGCTCAAATAAACCATAATAAAGGTCTGCATTATAGAAGCTGGTTTGGGCCAACTCAGCTATGGCATGCTGAAGAGGAAGAGGAGTGGACACAGAACAGAACAATTCATAAAATATTTTCTATGTGGGTTCTAACAGGTAGAATTATAGGAACATAAAATATGTGTTTATTTCACATTACTATTCTAAGGGTCATGAGGATACTTTACATACAAAACACTTGAATTAGCGATTTAGCAAAATAGTATCGGCTCCCATTTTCATATTCATGCTGTCATTTTTTTTCTATAAAATTTAATTACTTTTTTTTCTGACACTATAGTAGAGTGTGCTGTACACTTGCCTGCTCTACACTGAGTGGTGTGGAGATCTCTTCTCCCCTGAGGATCATGGATCTATGGGTCAGTGCTTCTGTTAGTTGCTCTGGGTCCAGCCCCAGCAACTCAGCAGTTCTCCCCAGTGCTGAAAATATAAAAAAGTTGATTGTAATCATATAGCGTTCACAGATACACAAGCCAAAAGCAAATACGTTCAGAATTGAATTTCTCCCCACTACATCCATGCTAAAAAGATCAGTTTGTTTACTCATTTAGGTGGGGGGGGGGGGGTACATTGGTACCTGGAATCAACTCAGCAAATAACTACTGAGTTTCTCTGAAAATAAGACCTATTTCGATTTTTTAGGATGGCTGCAATATAAGCCCTACCCGAAAATAAGCCCTAGTTATATATATATAGGCCCGGATTCAAATACATTGGCGCATATTTATGCCGGCGTAGCGTATCAAATATACGATACGCCGACGCAGCGCAGAGAGGCAAGCACAGTATTCAGGAAGCCAGTGCTCCCACTCGCTCTCAAATCTACACTGGGTTTCCTCGGCGTAAGCCAGCGTAGGTGGAAGTGGGCGTGAGCCATGCTAATGAAGCGTGACCCCATGCAAATAATGGGCCAAGCGCCATAGAAATACTTAAAATGAACGGCGCATGCGCCTAGTCATATTCACGTACAACGTAAACGACAAAAGATACGACGGCTTGTGTTCCCTGGTCCATACCTTTGCATGAGTTGCACCTCCTATATGGGGAATAACTGTGTATATTATGCGCCGGGCGCAACTACGTTTGTGAATCGGCGTATCTCCCTCATTTGCATATGTGCATAGAAAATCAATGGGAGCGGAAAATGTGCCCAGCGTAAATATGCTACGACGCCGTAGGCAAGTTACGTCGGTCGTAGGAAGCCTATTTTTAGGCGTATCACAGATTGTGGGCACGACGCACAGATACGACGGCGCATAGTTACACTTACGTGGCGTATCTCAAGATACGTCGGCGTAAGTGATTTGTGAATCTGGGCCATAATGTCCAGTGTGTGTCTTTATGTAACATTATTGTAGAAAATTTCTTATTTACAGCACCGCTGGGCACTCATGTGGCCTGTCGGAGCTCTCCACTTCTCCTCCTGGCTGACGTCAGCGGCCCCGCCCTCTGCAGTGCTCGGAGCAGGGCTGATGTCAGCGGGGATCTCCCTCAGCGGTGCCAGGAGAGGGATGCAGAGCTCTGGCAGGTCATGTGAGCGCTCAGCGGCACTGTAAATAGGGTCTTTTCTACAATGTTACATAAAGACGCACACTGAACATTATATAATCTATTTACAGAGTGGATTCAATGATTTTAAAAGGACTTTAACTAGGGTTTATTTTGGGGATTACAGGGATGCTATCTCTTGAGCTGAATGTCCAATGCATATTTTGTAGCCAAAATTAATATAAGACCTGGTCTTATTTTCGGGTGAAACACGATATTGGCCATAAATGTTAAACATATTTATTATATAATCACATTCATTTTACATGCTAAACATTTTTATTCAGTTTAATATGATAATATCATAAGCATATATTGAAAAAAAAAGCATTTCATCTCAGCTTAAAGCAGAGGTCCTCCCACCCCTGTAAAAATTAAAAGCCAGCAGCTACACATACTGTAGCTGCTGACTTTTAATAATAGGACACTTACCAGTCCTGGAGTCCAGCGATGACAGCACTGCAGCTGATGTTTCCATCAGCTGTCGGGTGCTGTTGCCGCCATTGTGGGTAAGGGAACCCAGAAGTGAAGCAATATGGCTTCATGCCGAGTCCCTACTGCGCATGCGCAAGGCACCACTGCGCTCTCCTACTGGCCTGGTAGCTGGGGAAGGAGGAGGCGGGAGCCGAGCTGCTGACGTAATTCGCAGCAGGGAAAAGGCAGCTCTCCCCCCGAGAAAGGTGCCAAAGGTGGCACCGGAGGGGGGGAGACTTTTGGGTTGAACTCCACTTTAAAGCCAAAGCAGGGCAAAGTGCCAGAAAAAAACCCCACCCCAGTTGTACTAGCTTTACAAGTGCTCTCTTGCAAAGTCCAGTCTTTACTGCGGGAGGCACTGAAATCAAAGGTATTCAATGATAAGCTAAACAGTAATGACACCCCCTGACTGTGTTACAGTGCTCATGCCTAGCATGTGACTGCTAGACCTGAGCACTGTCACATGAAAGAAAGTCACATCTTACCCAAAACTAGAAATATTAGGTGCAACAGTGATGGGAGTGGCTAAAGAATGCTGGTAAAAAGAGTATAGCTGGTGTGAGATCACCATTTTTGCATTTAGCTTTGGCTTGAGTAGGGAAGAGTTTGTCCATGTTAGGAAGATTTACTCTTAGTCCGTCTCGGTGAGCATTTTTACTAGGACAGAAAGGGAGGGAAAATCCAACATTTTGAGCAGATCAGAAATCTCCTTTTTTTTTGTGGGAACTGCCCAATGGGAGATTTCCTCAATCTCCAAAATGATTTTTTTTTTTTTAGCTTTACATGTAAATGTACTGTAATAAATAAAATAGCTAATGTAAACGAAAGCTTACTGGACTATAGCTAGAAACCAATTTAGTCATGCAATTCTACATTGACAATAATGCACAATGTTATCCTATAGTGTATATTATTTATAACAAATCTCTATAAGGTGCAGTTCTTATAATTATTTTCTATATGTATAGAATCTGGTATCTGAATGAATATTCTGAACCCACATTCCTAGGCCTGAACTTGTTTTCCTTTTGCAGCTTTTCGTTCCTGATGTTGTTACTTTGTGCTTTTCTGACTAATACAGTGATAAATTAGAACACTAGAGGTTTGGGATAAAGCACATGAGTTACTCATTATAGCTAAAACAGTACACAGGTCATTTAAACTTAAAATAATAGGATGTGTGTTTACCCGTCTTTTTGCAGATCTGAGCACCACCAGCCGTTATGAATTCTATGTTTCCCAGGTGCAAAATTCCAGCAAGCAACCTAAGAACCTCCCGAACATTCTCAGAGGTAAACTTCATAACTTTCATGGCAGTCTGCAAGCAAATGGAAACTTAAATGCAATGAATGGTACAAAGACAGTTACAAAAATGTTGACTTGCTTTTTTAATTATCCAACTTGTAAACATTTATGAAGCCTTGGTTAGAAAATATTTATTTGCACAATTGAATATATATTTAAAATATGTAAGATACAATTCACGAAAGAACTCTCTCTGTAATGCCACAATTGTGAACCACACGGTCTTTTAGTCCCCTAATTTAAGGTACATTACAAAAAATTATATATATGTATATTTTTTTTAAAAGAAGCAAAATTAGTTGCTTTGCTTAACATGAATATGTCCGTTCATCATATGTGTAATAATTCATTAATACGTATTTCTAGCCACACAGCAAGCAGCCAAAGGTTTTCTTTGTGCTATATGTAAATCTTCAACCCCCAGCTTCACACACACACATTGCAACAATTTCAAGGGGTGTACCACAGCCAGTGACTTATACAGTTAAAATAAAGAGTAATACTTTTGATTTACATAGGGTCACTTTGTGGTTCATACCTTTCATATCCATGATAAAAGAAAAAAACTTACAAACAATAAAAGTGGATTGTAAGCATATCAGCATTGGTTAATGGATTGTTCACACTTTCATGATACATAATTTCTTTCCTTATTATGGTCAGGATTTAAACTGGAAATACATTATACAATTTTCTTATTCAATTACCTTCACCTTCAAATATGTAGTGCAAGGATACTGCCTCATTGCATACAAATTGAAAGTGTTAGTTTCGGTTTTGAACTCATATTAAGGAATTGTACAATGTATGGCCAGCTTCCAAAAAATCTGATGGTCTGGTAAATATAGCCTGTTTACACAGAACAGCGACACATCCCAGAGACATATCTCTTCCTTTTAACTAACCCATAGGGGGATATTTACGAAAGGCAAATCCACTTTGCACTACAAGTGCAAACTACAAGTGCAAAGTGCACTTGAAATTGCACTTGGAAGTGCAGTCGCTGTAAATCTGAGAGGCAGATCCAATTATGTGAAAGCTAAAATGCTGTTTATTTATTTTCCTTGCATGTCCCCCTCGGATCTACAGCGACTGCACTTCCAAGTGCACTTTCAGTGCAATTTCAAGTGCACTTGTGGATTTGCCTTTAGTAAATAACCCCCATAGTTTTCTATTTTCTTGTCTTGTCAAATTTGTTTATTTAAATTTAACAAAATATAAAGACAAAGACAAATTCAAAAGCAGTACATGAAAGTAACATGTCAGTGTATAATAAGAGATAATAGCTCCACTGTATAACGCAAATTGCACAACTTGTATAGGATTAGTAATGCCAAAGATTATTCTTTTCAATTATTCAAGAGAGGGTAGAATCAAGTATGAGACAAGCCTCAGGCTTATGGTAGTTTACAATTATCAAGAATATTCGTATAAGAAAAAAAAACGTTATAAGGAATCATCACTATTATAAAACATATAGGAACGTATACCAATAGTGTTGTAGAATCATAAAGAGTAAATTAAAGGTATTGCTAAGTGAACCTGAAGAAAAGACATAAAGAAAAGAAGAAAAGGGTAAACAGAAGGTATAAAAGAGAGGAAGATAAAAAGAGAAGAAAGTGTTCAATTTTCATGTATTATAAATATTATAATGCCAGGTAAAAAAAACAAAAACATTAAAACACATGTAAATTAAAATTAAATTGAAATCACACCATAATAGTTTTCCTTTAATGGCAACTTTGGTAATAAACGTATAAAGGGAATGCACAGCCATCAAATAAAGCGTAATCTCTTTTGAAACCACCCCACAATCTGAAACGCTACTTAAATAAAGTTGTAGCACACCATGTACAATGTGTAATTATTTATTATCATACTTTTGCTGGATTTCATTATTTGTCCTCATCGGATATAAGAAGCGTGGATGTCTCCAAACTCCATTTTGTTTATAATATATCTATTTTCTCCCAGATAAATCACATATTTAACATTCCAAGACATTTACAGAACACACTGTCCTGCTATATATACAGTATACATTGAAACAAGTTAGGAAACAGTCTTGTGAAATTTAGTAAACTACAACTCAAGCATTTTTGGACAGAGTGGCTAAAAAAAAAAATGTCCAAGAAGCTGATTCAGTGGAAAGTGTAGTTAAAAGTATGGGCTGGGTATGCTTTTGAACAGTTGTTTGTTTGATACAGATATTCATTTTCTGCACATCTATGTATTTACTTTCTTGTGTTTTCATACCGCAGTGGCCTTGGAAAACTATTTCTGTACTTTTTTTTTCAAAATTGACAAAAGTATATTCAATACTAAAAGTGCTGAACGAGCTAAACAGGCTGGATTGTACAAACCTTCAAAACTTGATAAATAATGAATTCCTAAATCACTTAATATGTTTTCTTATTTAATTTATATAATTTCACAGATTCCCTGGTCCTTCTGGAGCTGCTCCTAGAATGGACAAGCAAGTTCACAAATTGTGCATGCATTTGCCCAGTCCTGGTGTGATAGATTTGGTATATATATATATATATATATATATATATATATATATGTCTATTTTATATAATTTCTGGTTCCTTTTGGATTTTGAACCACAACAAATCAATTTTGCCCTCTCTGAATTGTTCTCTCTGCTAATGATTTCAGATGTATTGAGTTGAATATAAAGTACACATCTTGTTTCTGACAACTAAGGCACTCATCTATGAAAGTACCAAATCGTGAGAGTCGGACTTTAATCATAGAGGGCGTTTTATACATTCTAACATGAATGACACTTTATTTAAACTACTCTACTACAGCAATAAGCTTAAATTCTAAAAGTCTGCCTGGTTCAGACAACTCTTCATACATCTGCCAGTCAGGATGACTTGTCTATTTCCCAAAAAAAGCCAGGTGTATTCTTTCTGATGTATTGTGACAGGCTTTGGTAAAAATCCCACCATAGCATACCCAGGGTAAATGAACAATTTAGCCTTCCAGCTGACAAAGGTAGAAACAATAGGTTATATTTGTCATGTGCTCACAGTAACAGAAAGGGTCTTACTTTAACTTCTTGAAATGTTTCCTTGTCACTGATGGTCTCATCTGTGATACATCCAGATTGATTCAAGTAGTGGTATTTTTCTGTTTGCAATAAATAAAATGCCTCTGTGGAATAGACAAAAAACAAATGCAAATTTAAGGTAAAAAGTAAAAACAGTTATACAAATTACTGTGATGCTAATGTTAGACTTCAGTACAAATACACATGAACATGCCCCACACATAAACATTGATTTATTAAAGTGGAAGTTAACTTCCATGAAAGACTTCTACCTATAGGTAAGCCTATAATGAGGCTTACCTAAAGGTAGTGTAAATATCTCCTAAACGTGCACCATTTAGGAGATATTTACTGTACATGCAGCCAGTGACATCACTGGCGCATGCACTCTGAAGGAGCGGCCACCCGTGAGAGCCCTGTACTATAAACAGTGGCCCCTGCATGCATGCGCGGGAGTGACATTATCACGTCTCCGGACAGTCACAGAGCCGGAGTCGGTGAACCCAGAAGCAAGACCGGTGAAGATGGAAGCGGCCTCCAGCTCTGACATCTCGGCATTGGAGGGCTTTGTTTTAAGATAAGTTTAACATAATGTGCGCTGCATACTATGGTTTTACCTTGCAGGGTAAAAAAAATTAAATCCTGACATTTACAACCGCTTTAAAGTGCAGTGAAGTGAACCCGCATTCACTTTAAAGCAGAGTTCTAGTCGTTTTTGTGTTTATTAAAAGTCAGCAGGTATAAAAAGTTTAGCTGCTGACTTTTAATAAACACACACTCACCTGTCCCAGGATTCAGTGATTCACTTCTCCCTCTTGGCTCTCCCCGGCGCTGGCATTACAAGTGTGGGCGCCTGGTTGTGACAGCTTACGGCTTCACAGTCGGGTGTGCACTGCACATGCGTCAGTCCAAATACGCCTCCTCAATGGTCAGGCAACCTGTGACGAGTCCCATAAGATTGCAGGGAGGGAGGGGGAGAAGAAAGCTCCTGCTTGAGTAGCCTAGGCGGCCCAGAGCAGAAGTGGGAGCAGGTACCTGTTAAAATAATGTGCCTTACTTTTTACATGGTTGCTCTTCCCGTTAATTTGATATTTCAGACACTAATGTTTAGGTAACCGGACTTTTGGGTTCCTGCATTCTGCAGTGGTAGGTGTAACATATTTGGAGTGGAAAGAGAGGCAAAGGAAGCTTAATTTTTTTCCATTTTGGTAAGAGCAGGAGAGGATTAAAACTGCTGTCATCTGTATCTCATTAGAGAGAGTTTTCTTTACTTCCTGTCATGTCAACGCAACAAAAAATAAGAGGATATCTTTCCAATGTGAGGGAAATGTAATTTTAGACATTTATTATGGGAACAGGTATCCCCATAGGCACATTTTGCTTCTCTTGTTGTTCTGGTGCCAGCTCAAAAATTGGAATTACCCTTGCTTACATTTGTTGTTATCAGGACAATTGGAAAGGGGGCACAGACAGCAATAACAGCCTGAGAGTGGTTCTAAACCCTCATCACTTCATCCAAATCTAAAAAAAAATTGTTTTGCCTTTACTTAACTACTTGCCGACCAACCACCGTAATTTTACGGCGGCAGGTCGGCTCCCCTGCGTGAGAGCCTGTAGCTATATGTCGGCTCTTGCGTGCACACCCCCAACTCCCGCGAGCGCGATCGCCGCCGGGCACACGCGATCTTTTGTTACAGAGCAGGGACCGGTCAGGGAGAGAAATGCTGGTCTTTTGTTCATACAATGTATAAACAGAAGATCAGTCATTTCCCCTAGTGAGGCCACCCCCCTACAGTTAGAACACACCCAGGGAACATTCTTAACCCCTTTCTCGCCCCCTAGTGTTAACCCCTGCACTGCCAGTGGCATTTTTATAGTAATCCAATGCATTTTTATAGCACTGATCGCTATAAAAATGTGTCAAAAGTGTCCGAAGTGTCTGCCATAACGTCGCAGTACCGGAAAAAAATGGCTGATCGCCGCCATTACTAGTAAAAAAAAAATATATTAATAAAAATGCCATAAAAATACCCCCTATTTTGTAAACGCTATAACTTTTGCGCAAACCAATCAATAAACGCTTATTGCGATTTTTTTTTACGAAAAATATGTAGAAGAATACGCATCTGCCTAAACTGAGGATTTTTTTTTTTTTTTAAAGTGTATTTTGTGCGTGTACTCGAGAGAGGAGCCGTACTGCAGGAGTTGGGAGTAGGCAGGCCTCCCCCAGAGGCAATTTGCCACCTTTCTCCATGCCCCGGGTGGCAATAGTGGGTGTGTGAGGGGGTCCTCCCACACAGCCCGCCCTACCTGCTCCGCTTTGAAGCCCAACGGGGCAGAGGGACTCCCTATAAGGGAGTGAGAGGATCTAGCCCGCTCAACCAGCCCCGTTAGTCCTTCGCCTCTCTTTTTAGAGACCGCATGGTCAAAGTGCGTGCATGTTAACCCAATTTTGAGTGCGTGTAAGTGTGGTGGTTTTTGTGGGAGGGGGGGTGGGCGTACTAAGCGCAAGCTTACCTCGCATAGCACACCCACCGGGAGCCGGGCTGAGACCACCAAACTCAATTTACATGTAGATGAGACCGGGATCCGAACCTCTAGCTGCAGAGGTGAATGGCTTGTCAGCGCAGTGCCAATCGCGTCGTGCCACCGCAGCTCCCAGGAATTTTTTTTTATATATTTTTGGGGGATATTTATTATAGCAAAAAGTAAAAAATATGGTGATCAAATACCACCAAAATAAAGCTCTATTTGTGGGGAAAAAATTACGCCAATTTTGTTTGGGAGCCACGTCGCACGACCGCGCAATTGTCAGTTAAAGCGACGCAGTGCCGAATCGCAAAAAGTGCTCTGGTCTTTGACCAGCAATATGGTCCGGGGGTTAAGTGGTTAAAGGAGTTGAAAAAGGCAGAAGGTTTTTTTTATCTTAATGCGTTCAATACATTAAGATAAAAAGCCTTCTGGGTGTAGCAGCTGCCCCAGCACCCTCTGATACTTACCTGAGCCCCATCTCTGTCCAGAAATGTCCACAAGTCCCTCAGCTGTCCCTGACTCTCCCTCCTGATTGGCTGAGACACAGAAGCGGCGCCATTGGCTCCCGTGGCTGTTAATCAAAGTTAGCCAATCGGGAGAGAGAGGGGTGGGACCAAATGGCAGCTCTGTATCTGAATGGACACACAGAGCTGTGACTGGGCTCGGGTGCCCCTATAGCAAGCTGCTTGCTGTGGAGGCACTGGACAGGAGGGAGGGGCCAGGAGCAGTAAAAAGGGACCCGAGAAGAAGAGGATCTGGGCTACTCTGTGCAAATCCACTGCACATAGGAGGTAAGTATCACATGTTTGTTATTTAAAAAAAATAACAAAACTTTACATTCAACCTTTAAGGATGCTGCTTTGCAGTGAACCATTTAATTTGCCTAATAAGGAAGATGTGCTACATCCTACATAATCCACTAAACACCCTCATGTTCACCTGTGCAACCACTTAGGCCTCCATGAGAAGGTGCACCAGTAAGTCATGATGGGTGGGAGTTTGACTTAAAAGGTAAATCCAGTCAAAACCTCAGCTAAATAGTAAGTCTATGGGTGACATAATTTTCCGGGCTCTGCAGCTGTTGTTGCTACTCTCTCCTCTACATTGAAGCCACTCCTGGAGGGACCATGTGACCAGAATAGGTAAGTATAAACATATTTAATTTAACAGGGAAATAGAATAGGCCTAAATATGGTGGTGGGAGTAGATTTAAGTTATTATTAAACCCACAACAGTAAATTCAGTCTGTGCATGCAGTAAAGCATGCTTGTTATCCTCACTGTTGAATCTAAACAGTTAATCCTCTGCATTGTGTAAAAAGGCTGTTTGTTCCTGTCTTCACTGATCCTCCCCTTCTTCCACAGTCCCCAAACCATCTCCTGATACAACAGAGCCTTGGGGGCAAGCTGCACATGCTCAGTTTGGTGTGTATTACTACACACCAAACTTTTTTTTTCTTGGGAGAGTGCATGTGATCAGCACCGGGCCAATCAGCACTGTCCAGGGGTCCTGCAGCCTCATAGGACAATCAGGGGAGAATAAAAACGTATTGTACAAGCTTTAACCAGACACTGAAAGAAGTCACAAGACTGCTGTAACTGCTGGTGAGAAAAGGTATTTAGCAGTTTATATTTACTAAAACTTTTGAATGTCCATGTTCTGTGTACTGTGGGAGACCAGATATAGTGAATGAAAGGTCCTGGGTTTAATAAGACTTTAAGCTTAGTAAGGTTTTGACTGGAATTACACTTTAGGGAAACAGTTTGATATGTATCACTGGCAAGATATCAAGCCACAGCAGGGAGTTCAATTTCCCAAACACAGCGCTGAGCAAAGACGCCAATGATGAGAAAAATAGTCCCTTGAGAGACCCACTTTAACGCTGACATATGAAGAACATTTCATGTTTCTCACTACTGTACCCAGTATAGAAGCACTTTTGAGCTTTTCTTTTCCTGTTTACTTAAAATGTATTGCTTCCTGCAGGGTGGAGAATTAAAGTTTATTATTGACTTTAAAGAAGAAGGAACAAAAATCCCCTAACAAAACTATATGCATTTTTTGAAGACCATACTTTTTAATAGTTGATAATATAAAACAATTGTGAACAGCTTGTTATATAAATTAAGTACTGCAGTGGTCTATACTTCATGAAGTAAAAAGAATGTGTTTATGAAATTTGGACTGTAATAATTATGTAATTGTTTACAGAATTGAAGAAAGGGAATTCTGAATCATGAATACACTAACTATTAGCATAACAGCTGGCTAGATGCTAGCATACAGGAAATTGTGTGATAAACTGATTCAGTTGCGGAGTAAAATTTTACAGCCATAATAGGTAGAAACAAAGGACACCCTTTCTTTTTTACATCTTCCTAAAGGACGACTGTACTAATGTGGAAGCTCACATTGCTGACCTCCCTTTCTGAAAGATGCAATTGCTTGGACTTAAACAAGTATGCATGGTAGAAGCTATGACCTGACTCTGGCATTCCTGACTTGGCATGCATGCTTGTAATTTACTGCCCCTTTAGGGGTGAACCTTTCTAATGCCACGTACACACAATCGGAAATTCCGATTGTGTGTGGGCCCCATCTGACTTTTTTCTATTGGTGTTTAGAAATAGAACATGTTTTATTTTTTTCCGATTGAAAAAACGATAGGAAATTCCTATTGTCTGTGTGCAACTCCGATGGAGAAAAAACCCACGCATGCTCAGAATCAAGTCGACGCATGCTCGGGAGCATTGAACTTCATTTTTCTCGACTCGTCATAGTGTTTTACGTCACTGCATTTTGGACGGTCGGAATTTGGTCTGACAGTGTGTATGCAAGACAGCTTGAATGGAATTCCGATGAAAAATTCCATCGGATTTTAGGCCATTGGAAATTCGGATCTTGTGTACGGGGCATTAGACTCTTCTCAGAAAGTGAGGTGAGTTCATAAACCCTTTCTGGCAGGATCATATATAATTCTTGGTTTGAGCTTAGCCAGTGATCAGTGGGTCAGTGGTAAGAAAAGATGGACTAAAGGATTTAATCTGATTCTTGTTATCCCATGATAGGCACCCCTATACGAGCTTATGAAAGGTACACTGCCATGTCAAGAGGACATGTAATATTGATGAACTGAAGAGTATTTGTTTATTATTGACTGTTATTACTAATTACCCCAAGGACATGAAAATGGAGCTGTACCAAACCTCTGGCTGAACTGGAGTGATTGAAGTGGATGCCTGCTATCACTGAAGGTGTGAGTTGGGACAGTACATCATTAGGTGATAATGCAGGACAGGTGTATCTCATAGAGGAACAAACTGTGGGATACAGGGACCTTGAGAAGATAACTCTAGTGCAAACCTGGTTGAGTTGGAGCAGGTGGTGGATAGGAGATGATGTCTCTCCCAAATGACAAAGACCCCCATATCACATGTCCCTCATGTGCATGGCAGACTGTCTGAGTCCTATTTTGTAACCACAAAGAAGACACAAGGCCTTGCAAAAGAAGTGTCCAGGTCCACTTGGTGATCTGTCCAGTAACACATTTTCTGCCTTAGGGTCTCCACCGTGAATGGAAGAGCCATAGAGATGCCTTTGGACAGCAGCATTGTCAGTCTGGGGAGAGGGTAGTGTTAGATGCACTAGCAGATTTAGATGGACTTGGCTAACAAATTAAAGCCAAACTCCAGCACTAACAGAAACATTTTGTTTTGTTTGGGAATAAAGGTTTTACATAAATGAATAAAAGCTGACCACTGTAAGCACCCCTGTCAGCATTAAATGGTCTCAACCCTCTAACTAACACTTTTGTGGGCCAGTTTGGTCTGTTAAAGGAAGTTGAACAATAACAGACTTACTAACCTGATCACCAGGTGGAAATAAAGGGAAAACATAAAAATAAAAAAAACAAATGCAGCCATCACATGTAAAAACTGGCAAGCTGCAATATAATATTTTGTTGTTGCGCTTATTACCATTTTAAAGTAAAGCTGCAAAGAACAGGACTTGTAATAAACGTACCTCTCTCCTCTTTCTCGGCCCCCTCCAGCAGTGCATAGAATATGTGGTAATTCCTCTCCTTGGGATTCTGTCGTACTACACGATTCTACAAACAAAAAAAATAAAAATATGCATTTAATCTCTGTTATTTTAGAATCGGAGGGGGGGGTGACATATGAAGAATGAAAATAGTTCACTAACCTTCTCTAATAAATCTTAGTTAGAAAGACACTGGAGTTAAAGATAAATACCATATGATCCAAAATGAAAAGCCATGCTTTGACAAGATGCACATACATTTGGAGTGATTTATACAGGGCATATTATGAAGAAAAAATCCTTAAAATCAATCAAACCCTGAAATACTAGCAGCTGTAAGAACACCCACATCATGTATTAAACATCTGCAGCCTATCTGCTTTTATTTACCAAGCAGCACAAGTAGACATATACCATTGCCAATATTCACATATGAAAACATCCACCACCTTCCAGTGTGAGTTCATTCTTCTAAAGTGCTCAAGGAACCAATCACTATCTCCATGTGAAGTCAAAACTCACCAGAACAAAGGGCTGCCATGACAGCAAGAGTCCCCTGACACACGTCAGATCTCCCCAGGTCACATGCAATAGTCCCCAGTGTCCTGCATTCAATATTCACATATGAAAACATCCACCACCTTCCAGTGTGAGTTCATTCTTCTAAAGTGCTCAAGGAACCAATCACTATCTCCATGTGAAGTCAAAACTCACCAGAACAAAGGGCTGCCATGACAGCAAGAGCCCCCTGACACATGTCAGATCTCCCCAGGTCACATGCAATAGTCCCCAGTGTCCTTCATTTAATGGCACCTCCCTCCCAAGTGGCGGAGTTTCTGGTGCTGACGTCAAGCCCTTGTGTGATCCCGGGTCAGCAACAGCTATCATTGTGAGTGTCTTTGTTTGATTACTATTTGTAATGCTCTTTTCTGATATTTTAATTAAAAGCCGGAGAATAATTGGAGAGTATCCTTGGATCCTGTTGTGCTTTATTTGTCCTAGTTCAAGTCTATCTGAAGGTGTCATTGAATGCAGAACATGGGACTGTTGCACGTGATCCGGGAAGATTTGATATATCTGCTGTTAAATATGGCAGCCCTTTTCCTGGTGAGTTTTGACTTCACATGGAGATGGTGATTGGTCCATTGAGCACTTTAGAAGAGTGAACTCACACTGGAAGGCAGTGCATGTTTTCATCTGTTTCTATCTTCTGATTCGCTGTGTAAACAACATTCTTGGGACATTTCCAGTTATGGACTTATGTAAATTGCACATTATTAAAAAAAAAATTAAGATTTTTGGGGGTTGTTATACTACCTTTATGTAAAAGCTGCCACACATAATTTGTTTCACACAGGGCAGATTTTATTTATAAACTTTTTGTAATATAACGATGGACTCTTTAACCACTAGAGTACCGGGCCATCGTCAAATGACGGCTCCACGGTGACTCTGAAAATTCAACAGGACGTCAATTGACGTCCTGTATTCTTGCGGCCACTGGGGGGCGCGCGAGCGCGCCGGCGGCGGCGCGCGCGTCCCCGAGATGCCGATGCGCGTGCCTGGCGGTCGCGATGTCCGCCAGGCACTCGGAATCGGCGGCTACAGGGACAAGACGTGGAGCTCTGTGTGTAAACACAGAGCTCCACGTCCTGTCAGGGGAGAGAGGAGACCGATCTGTGTCCCTTGTACATAGGGACATAGATCGGTCACCTCCCCCAGTCACCCCCCTTCCCCCACAGTTAGAACACAATTTAGGTATACATATTAACCCCTCCCTCACCCCCTAGTGTTAACCCCTTGAATGCCAGTCACATTTATACAGTAATTAGTGCATATTTATCGCATTAATCGCTGTATAAATGTGAATGGCGCCAAAAACGTGTCAAAAGTGTCCGATGTGTTCGCCGCAATGTCACGGTGACAGTAAAAAAATCGCAAATCGCCGCCAATACTAGTAAAAAAATTAATAAAATAAAAATGCCATAAATCTATCAGCTATTTTGTAAACGCTATAACTTTTGCGCAAACCAATCAATATATGATCATTGCGATTTTTTTTACCAAAAATATGTAGAAGAATACATATCGGCCTAAACTGAGGAAAAAAAAACGTTTTTTTTAAAAAAAATTGTGATATTTATTAAATAAAAAAGTAAAAAATAGTGTTTTTTTTTTAAATTGTCACTCTTCTTTTGTTTATAGCGCAAAAAATAAAAACCGCAGAGGTGATCAAATACCACCAAAAGAAAGCTCTATTTGTGGGAACAAAATGATAAAAAAATTGTTTGGGTACAGTGTAGCACGACCGCGCAATTGTCATTCAAAGTGCGACAGTGCTGAAAGCTGAAAATTGACTTGGGCAGGAAGGGGCGTAAGTGCCCGGTATGGAAGTGGTTAAAACAAAATGATGCAGGGGACTAATCAATAGCCACCTTCCAGGCATGTCCTTTCATCTGAAAATTGGCACCTATCACTATGACTGTAGTTCATTAACCAGCTGTGAACACTGGGCGTGCTACATATACACCCAAAAAACATAATCAAGGTATGCCTTGTTCCTGCTGCTCCCCCTCATACTTTCTGGCAACTTCTGGCTATCAGAAAGAAATACAAAAGCTGCTGTGTAAATACAATAGCTGTAGAAAACACTGCTCTCCAAAAAGGAACCTTAATACAGTGTTTACAAACACTTTTTCATATGTGAGATACAAAATACTTTTCTTTATTAACCTGCAAATCAAAAGGATGAGCTTCAACCTGCATATGGCACTCGCAAGAATTTGTTTAATAAAATGTATCCCTACTTAACCCCTTATAAATCTTCAGTTTACCCCTTTTGGCCTCAGTTGATTCCTTCTCCCTTTATCTATGATTTTCCTGATGATTGTTTTTGTTTATTTCTATTTTCCTAACCATTAATATTTAAATCTTTTTTTTTTCTATTTTTTTTAACAGATGTGTTTTTGTTATTAGTTTTTTTTTGTGTCACTTTGAAAAAAGCACGGTATTGGGAAAAAAAGCATTTAATTCACTTGTTAATAGTAGCTTTGCACCAGAATCGTAATTTTAGTGTAATTTTAAACAGGGGAAAATATAGAATAAAAATGTATACTTTGTATCTAAAGTCACAATAATTTTAAAACACTGACAAAACAAGAATAAAGGGTAGTTTTTTTCAATAAAAATGTAATAATGTTTGCAAGACACAGAGGTTGATTTACTAAAGGGTAATAGGCTTATAACTTTGCAATGGGATTTTTACTTTACGAGGCCTTTAGTGAACATAGTGAAAATTCAGAACCCATAGAAACTGGCATGGGTTTTGAGTCCAATTAACACAGGGATTACCGCAGTCTAGAATATAGAAAACTGCTGCAGATCCCCACAAGTGTGGCTCTGGCGTAGAGGATGAGAACTGTCTGCCAGTAACCTGGCAGACACCTCACATGCCTCTCTCTGTTCATGCAAGTAACACATTACACTGGAATATAGGCAGGGAACTAACTATAAGCCTGTCTTTTAACCCCAGCGAACACAGGTTAACAGCCTTCCTTCTCCCTCTCAGGATAGTGGGGGAGCAGAGACATGCAGAGGGAGCCAGAGCAAGCGGCTCAAACTATCCTGCTCTCTGTACCATGTCTGGTGCAGATGCAGCATGGAAAACTCTCCTGCTCTCTATGCCATGTCTGGTGCAGATGCAGCTTGGAAAACTCCCCTGCTCTCTGTACCATGCCTGGTGCAGATGCAGCATGGAAAACTCTCCTGCTCTCTGTGCCATGTCTATTGCAGAGGCAGCATGGAAAACTCTCCTGCTCTATGTGCCATGTCTGGTGCAGATGCAGCATAGAAAAAAGAGCCGATCACTCCTAACAAAGGGGCTCACACACACTTGGTTGATAAGAAGCAGGATCGGCTTCATTTTCTCAGTTTAGAGGAATTGGTAATTCACCCTAAGGTATTTTTTATTGTAGCTTGGTTCTCAGAAATATCTGCAACATAAAAAAACAGTAAAGATGGTTTGCATCTAAAAAAGGAGAAACATATTTTTTTCTTAAAAACTCAGGCAGGGTTACTAAAGAAGTACAGAATATTAACTTAGAAAATAGCCAAATTGAATATGAGTTGTCAATGAGGTAAATACTTTGAATGACCAATCATGCACCAGGGCATTAAAAAACATATTTTGCTTTCCACATGACCAGATAATTGAATTGAATAGTGTACGTCTGTGCGAGGGCCATGTTTACCCGCATGAGGATGCACAGGTGTTTTTTGCATCCCTGTGGGAAGCAACAGCTACTTATACACAGGAAATTTGAGAGTTGTGTGGGTGCAGGTACTCGACCCCAAATGGACTGCCATGCACGCTGTCAAAATGAGAAAAGCTGGTGTTACCCTGCAGCTGCTGCACCCCAATTGACATGAATGGTGCTGCCTGCACAGTGATGCTCAAAACATCTGTGCCTCCCTATGCAGACATCTACAGTCCTCGCATGGGTGTACGGTATAGTACACAAATGTACATAAAATAACTGAGTACTAAGATTTGTAGGTAAAGTTGATCCAGGGTAAATCCGATTGCCTCTCGGGGGATCAGGAAGGAATTTTTTCCCCTGCTGTAGCAAATTGGATCATGCTCTGCTGGGGTTTTTTGCCTTCCTCTGGATCAACTGTGGGTATGGAGTTGGGTGTATGGGATTGTATTGTGTTTTTTATTTTGTTTGTTTATTTTTTTGAGGTTGAACTGGATGGACTTGTGTCTTTTTTCAACCTGACTAACTATGTAACTATGTAACATATGAATGAGGCCTTATTCAGTAAGTGAAGGTTCCGCTTGCTAAATGAACATTATCTGCTCCTTTTTAAATCAGCCCTACACTGTACATGCATTACCTTTCAGGTGTGCAATATTCTCTTCATCAATTGCATCATTTAACAAAGGGAGTATGGCCTTGAAGCAATACCTGTACTCCAGGTCTAAGAATAGCTTATTTGGTTTCTGCCAATAGTTAAATAGTTACAGATTCCATCTTAATAAGGAACGCTCTCTGTTGCTTTAATGAAAAAGGATACAATCTACAATTCTTCCTCCTTGAATATGACCTTTCTGGCATATATTCAGTTGAATGAATTTTCCAAAACGGCTTGAATTATTATTGTAAACAGTCTTTGCATTCCCGAAGGACTCCATGATAGGACTGTGAAAAGAAGCACAAAAAACATGGTAAATTTATGTCACATTTGTTTTAGAAAGTAACCAGATTCCTCTTGTAAATCAACCCTAAAATGTTTTTTGTGTTGCTGTTTTTTTATAGTTACACAACAACATTTAGCCTTTTGCCCATTGCATTATCTATGTGATAACATTCTTTACTGACTATAATTTCTATTTCTACAGCTAGTTTCCTGCATTCCATCTTACTGCCTGTCTCCTACTTCCCTAAGGTTAACAGTGCATCACAGTTAGGAAAAGCTGCAAAAACGACATTCATCTAGATTGTGAATTCGATCTCAGTATTTAAAAAAAAAAAAAAAAAAGACCTGACTCTTGCTAATGTTTCTTTGAATAGTTCAGCAGCAGATAAACATCTAGGGGTTAGAAATGTATCGGTATAATATCTAAAAATATAATGGATATTTGGTAAAATCATTTGCAGGAAATGTAAACCACTTTTCACTAGGATAGCACTTAAACACATGCATAATAAATTCTGTGATAATAACAGTGAATATTTAATGATGAAGCTGGCAGTGAACATTTTAACATGTAAGAAATTAATTCAAAGAGTCCAAATCTGTCCAGGTTACCAAAATCAGTAACTGCTTCCAGCTTGAAGAAAAAAAAATACCTTTAAGTGTATATACAAGCCAGTATATAGTTTTGGATAGAGTAGGTAAGGGTTAAAAACCCTGCTGGGTTATCTTTTGCTTTCTGTGCACCACTGGGGGAAACTATCTTTGGTTTCCTGTCCAAGAAACAAAACAGGAGGTTATGGTAAATATCCCAAAGTGGGGGGAACTACTATCTTAGACACAATCTTCACTGGAAGATTTCCTCTCACTTCTTAGTCTGGAGATAACTCTAAAAAGTTGTATTTAACTTAACTTTCTGTCTCAATGACAATGTTCACCCAAACAATTAAAAGTGTAAATCTCCCCAGAGGAGACACAGAAAGAAATAAAAAATGAACACTTCCCCACTTTATCCAAAACTGAAAAAAAGTTTGACCTATAGATGCACTTTGACAATTTTTGATAAATAACATGAACTAGTTGCCCACAGCTCTCACTCATATTTATTAATAGGAAATCAAGGATTGCTGAAAGGGACCAACATCCTATATAATATATAAGAAAGAGAAAAAAGCAAGATGATCTTTTGAGGTGCCAACAAATAACTCTTCAATAAAATCAATATATTTTATAATTCCAAATACTTCTGCAACCATAATACACGAAAGACAAAAGCAAAAAAAACAGTCCTCCCTTAAGACCCTCCCACAACAATAATAATAACATAGCATATCAATAAGGTAAGTAAATGGCCATGCATTAAACAAGTAACAACTAAGGTGTCTTCTGTGCGTAGGCAATCTTGCTTAATATTGATGTTTCATGGGATTTCCCCGCTCCTTCAAGAGGTAAGGGAAGCAAGCTGTGTGGATCCAAACAAATCAAGAGGTAGGATGCAACATAGTCAGAGGCAATTCATATCTCTCCCTCCTGGCAGGTGTGGGGGTCTAAATAAGGTGGCAAAGCTCTAAACCTAAATTAAAGTATTTGTCCAAGCGCATAATTGGTCTGGAAACGGCTGCAGTAAAAGTGGGATCATTGAGTGATCACATAATTCTTGTTCTCAGCTGCATAAGAGGCTAAATCTGGACAGGGTAAGCAGGAAATGGCCAAATTTCGCTCTGTGTGTACGCCTGTCTGTTCACCAGAAGCTGGGCCAAAATCCAAAAACCAGCATTCTGATCCGTGTATTTAAATGTGGGGGGGTGCCTTGCAGCCCCAATTGTAAGAATACAATAGTGCTGTGAGGGGGGCATTGCTTGTGTGGATGCAGGGATCTGTCAGGTTGTTTTTTTGTTCAACCCGCTGGCTTAACTAAGAATAACTGTCCATATATATAGTTTCAGAAAGGGGTGGGGAAGCAGTAGTACACTGTTCTTCCCAATGAATGGCTGTGTAGGGGGGCATGTCAGCACATGTCTGATCGTTGGAGGACAGGCAGGTTGTCTGTGCTCCTATCACAGCCAGAAAACTGACCACGCTGTTATGGATGTCCTCTCATGCCTAGCATGGGTTTAAAATAGAAAGCAGGGGCAGGTATTTCACACAAAAAAAAAAAGAAATGCAAAGAATAGGATACTTTTTAACATGAATATTAATTTTTGGAGTAACATATTCTTTAAATAAATGACCTAATCTCAAGATATCTGTCCCTTTATTATCTATATATTTTAGTGATGGCGAACCTTTTTGAGCCCGAGAGCCCAAACTGCAACACAAAACCAACTTATTTATTTTAAAGTGCCAGTGGGTTAATAGCCGTGGTGAGAAGGTGATATATCCCAGCCACCTGTCAACTGACTTCTGAAAATTGATTGGCCATGGATTGTTTCTTAGAGGGACAGCAAAGGCTGCTGCATATGTAAATGCACCCCAACCCAGCTGCTTACCTCTGCACCTCAAAGCCCCCCTCTTTGCTTACTTCTACATGCCCTCCTCTGCTCACTATTGCACCCCCACAAAGCTGCTGACCGCTGCCTCTTTACCCCCTTTGCACCCCCTGCTCACCTTGGTACCCGATGGAACATCCAGCATGGCAGGAGCAAGAAGGACTCTCAAACCTGCTTCCATTTGTTTGCATCCACTTCTTGGGGACCATTCAGGAGATAATAGAGGGTAGAAACTGGGGGAGGGGTAGGATTTGCATATAGTCGGTCCCATTATTTACATATGAATATAGCGCTATTTACATATAAATAGTGCTCTGTTTATATGGGAAAGTCACGCTACTTCTACATGAATGCTGTGTTATTTTTTTATCAATCAGCTGCACACACTGTAGCAGCACTGGGCAGAAAATGTGACAGACTCAGGGACAGCCCTGCTGAGGAAGTTGTAACAACGCAACGCGTCCGGGGGATAGGAGCCTGAAATTTTATGTCGCTCACTGCCATTTGAGAGCCTAACCATCCGACCTTGTGATTCGATGCCCTGGTTGTATTTTAAATGCCTGATGTTCTTTGGCTAAATGTGAGTAGCCTGTGCTCTTTTATACAGTATTAAATTATCCTTGTCCAGCGGAAGCTCTTAGATTTGTGATTTATTTTTTCATGTCCGGATCCATGTGTATGGCTGACATATGAGAAATTTAATTACCATCTTGCTCCTTGGCCTGCTTTGTTGACATACCTGCCTATCTGACCATCTGGTAACACAGTGGTCTATTGCTGAGGTGAGAGTACACATCTTTCACTGGTGGAGGGATCACTCATAAGTTTGGTGTGCTCAATTTCACTTGGTGAAGAATCCTAGGAAGTGCCTGATTGGATCTTCAATCCTTTTGGACTTTATTGATTTTCACTTATTAATTAATTAATTTTGGTCTTGCCCTGCACTGTTTTCTTATATACTGTACTATTTTGGATTTTGTGAATGTCCTTTGGTGTCCAGCTAGCATACCGATGAATTTAAACTAAAAGTTTTTTTCACACTTATCAAACACATTTATTATTAACATAATAATATTTTACACTATTGTATGGGCTTTTATTTTTTGCGCTGATTGCACCACTGTTTTTCTAGACTCAGGGACAGGACAATTACAGGACGCTGCACTGTTCCTCTCTTTTCAGCAGCTGAAAGCTGGCAGGAGAGAGAGGGAAAGAAGCCAGCTTTCAGTTGCTGGAAGAAGAGAAACATTACAGCGTCCTGTGATTGTCCTCCTGTCCCTCTGCACCGATCCCCCTGTGTACCCCCATGTCAGGGGCCCTGAACAGAGTATTTAATAAGTGTAAAAGGTGACTGCTGAGACCATGGACAGATAACGGCAGGCTGCAGCAGCACATTAGAATCTCACACGCCTCTAGCTTCCATTGTGGGTGTGACTTCCTCCAACCCGACAGCACCACCTCATCGCGCCCACACCCCCCCCCCCCCGGGTTAGTCACCCTTGGCCCCAGAGCCATGTGAGAGATGTAGTTCTATGGGGGGGAGCAATGTGGACGAGATACTCCTTGTATAGGATGGCTGGTCAGTGTGCACTCTTCTTACGTGCCCACAGAGAGGGCTCTGCTGGCCAGCTGTGGCATGTGTGCCATAGGTTCACCATCACTGATTTATTTTATGATATTAGTGAATAGTGCTGGGGGGCCATATTAACTTGCTCCTTTCCCTATTTGTTTTTTAAAAATTCAATAAAAATGTATTTCAAAATAAATACATAATAAAAATACTACCACATTCCAACAAGACTTAAGAAATTTGTTATTAAACATTTACACTGTCTGTGACTGAACTGTTAACTAGCCTGAAGAAACTACCTTTCTGTAGAATCAACATCCCGACTGTACAACTGTAGCAAATATATCAATCTGTGAGTTTTATTCACAATATGTTTGAATCTTATGAACACATCCAACTAAAGAACATAATAGATCAATTGGCACTGCAACAGGTGGGAACCTGTCAGACTTAGTAATGTTATCAAGCACTTTTATTTCCTTAGCGCCACAAAAGAGCTAAAAACAACATTAAATTGCAGCTTCATGTATCTTTTGTAAACCAGCGAGCAGTGTATAAGTGGACTCCATCTGGTGAAATGGAAAGGCACTACTGATATAAAGCAATACATTACCTGCTCTCTAAAATTGCTTGTTCCACACTGGCGGTCTTTACTTTTGAAGACAGTTCTAGGGAATGCTGGCTCATTGCAGACAAATACTTTAGAATGTGTTTTGTGCTCTCTGTTTTGCCTGCCCCGCTTTCACCACTGAAAAAAAAGTATATATAGTGTTAACCAAAAAAGTATACATGTGGTAAATGCAATAATGGATTATATATGACGTTTGCTCTTATAGAAACTGATACGTAAATAACCATGAACACTGTTAAAGTATATCTAAAGCCAAAACATTTAGTTTTTGTTTTTGATAGGGTATGGAAGGGTTTAAAGGGGTTGTATAGACAAAAATATTTTCCTCTTAAATTAAAGTCTGACAGTTGCTGATAAAGTAAAAAGTAATGTTTTGCATTATAACTAGTTTGATACCTGTTGAAATCGAGGTGTTTTATTCACCTCCGTCACTCCTGAATCATTATTCTCACTGACTTCCTGGTTTGCGGTGCGCATTCATTCTTGCTACATCACGGCCTAATGGGAACTACAATTCCCATTAGGCCTAGCCTCCATGCCTGTGAAGGATAAGAGAGCATCTTCACACAGGGCTGTAGTCAAAGGAAGGGGGTGAGCACATTCTGCTTTCCACCATGCAAAACAGCTCAGATGCTGGTGGAAAGTAAGAAGAGGAGAGACAGGAAATGGCATTTTCAAACCAGGATTACTGTATTTTGGAGGTCAAAAGGAAAAACGAGGTAAGTGGTATTTAAATGCTCTAGCTTACAGCAATCAATTGATCTAATAAAAAACGAACCTTTAGTGTTCCTTTAAGCCTTGTACACACTATGAGAAAATCCGGCAAACAATCAGCCGGTTTTCCTTAATGTTTCACAGCAAGGATAGAAATAATGTACCAAAATTCTCGTACAACAACAGATTAACTCCTGCACTTCTTCCACCCTTTACCTACTCTATTCAAAACTGAAATTAAAGGTTTATTTAGAGATACACTTTAGGTTTCAGTATGTCACTATTAATCTTAATAGTTAGTATTAGGTATAATTCCTTACGTGACACAGGGATGTTCAATTCCCATCGCCTGATACGCCCGGGACACGTAGTTTAGGGTGTCGGTAAAGAAGTTATTTTTAACACTTAGCCCTGTTGTGGGCAAGCAGCAGGGTTTAGAGCCGATCAGGACATCCGATCAACCAGCTGGCACTTCCCTACGCTAATCATAGAGGTCCTAATCCATTTTCTAATAAAAGACAATATTTACAGTACATATACATATGATTTTGGGTGTTCAATACCGTGTCTAAAAAGTCCAATTTTCTGTGGTCTATATTTTGTTCTGTATTATTTAGGGATGAGGCATAGTGTATCACTTTGTATGTCCATGATAGCCATGTCATGGTGACATAATGTATTAAATGTTAATTTTATAGAGGTGAACACAGACGGGGACCATTCTGTCAGCCTCTATGATATAGGAAACAGTAAATGATGAGCATACATCACTTCCAGTTTCCCTGGCGCCATTTTTAAAAATAGAAAGCATTTGCTCACACCGATCCTGGTGTGATTAAGTGCTTTTAAGTGCAGAGGAATCACTACCGTTCTACCGCGCTCACGTGCAAAGGCGAACGTACGTTACCGTCACACACGCACGCAAACAGCGATTGTCCTACACATGCGAAGTATCACCACAAACGTCAGATTATGGGCAGTAATTCTAGCACTGGACCTTCTGTATAAATCTAAAGTGGTAATCTGTAAAGGCTATTAAAGCATCTCCTTTGGATAGTTAAATGTATATTGTTTGTCTTGGTTGTCAATTTAAAGCATTACATGTTTGGTATCTATTTACTTGGCGTAACATCATCTTTTATATTGTACCAAAAATGGGTTATTTATCGTGGGGGTTTTTTTTCTTGCATTTAAATAAAAAAAGTGTATTTGAAAAAAAAAATTGGATTTGAAAAACCGCTGCGCAAATACTGTGACATAAAAAATTGCAAAAATCCACAATTTTTTTAATAGGGCCTCTGCTTTAAAAAAAATATATAATGTTTTATTTTCTAGCTAAAAACAAAAAAAAAAAAAAAAAAAAAAGTTTAAGTCTCCATAAAGCTCCTTTAATTTTAAAATCCTCAGACATTCCTAAAAACACCTCTGCCTAATAAAAATCATCAACCCTTCATAAATTCCATCCTGGGAAAAAAAAAATTGTATCAGGGCAAGTAAATTGGGACACCGATTTAGTCCCTTGAACAAGTATTATTTTTTTTTTTGTTTCCACACCCTTGGTGACAGCATAATACTTTCACTTTCAATAGGTCTTTCTTAAAGGTTTGAAAGATACATAGTATGACCCATACAAATGTTAAAATGTAATCAACATTTTAAAAAGGTACACAGACGGGTGCAGCTGTGAGTCATAGAAAACAATAACGGTTATGATGATAAAGATCAGGTTTACAGTAGATTTACAGTAACAACGACAGCATTATAATTTCAAAAGTACCATGATGAGTCAGATGTTATTGGTTACAGCATTCGACCAAAATCACATTTTAAACCCAAAAATAAGAGCGGTTTTACTTGCCAAAAGTATTATAAAGTAATGTACACCTGCTATGCTATATATTTACCTGGCATGACGGGGGATGACAATTTTTTTAGAACCCATAATTCTACAAGTGTAAAATCCCACATTTCTCCTTCTGTTTGTGTGGCAAGACAGGAAAGAAAAGAAAATCTCAATGGGGACAAGGGCGATCAAAGCAAATCGAGGCTCTAACCTTTCCCCACGATAAACCAAAAACATTATGTTTAAAAAACACCACAGCATAAACATACTAGTGGAAGAAGAGTTTTTTTGGTTTAATGTGCAGAATTTATAGCACGTATATTACAATTGCATATGGTCTGTATGAGCTATAGCTTCTATTAAAAACAGGCTTTTATTAGTTGGGGAATATGAACCACCTGTAATCTCAAATTCAACAAACCAATTTGCAGTAATCAAAACAACAGCCCAGACTAAAGCAGTCATATAATATAAAAATGACAGAGATCCGTGAATATACATACATTCCAAACTACTTGTAAACTCATATCTCATGCACTGGAGATTAAATGACTCTAGATGTAAGGAAATATGTAACACTGGCACTCTTGAGGAATTTCTTGTAAATACATTCACTGCCAAATGATCATTGACAGATCATTTAAATGATTTCTTCTTTTTTTTTTTTCGTCCTTTGTGGTTGCTTTATGTTTGATATCAAGACCGCGCCATTGGAAAGGAGTCTCATAAGGAATTAATAAAGAAAGGGCAGCGCTGAGAAGAAGGGACTGAGTAATTGGCCGAATAAAAAAGCAATCTGTTACTATAAACTGGTTTGGACAGCTTTAGCCAATCACGCAGTGCAATATTGTGGTAATAAATAATCTCTTACTAAAATCTCAGTCTCTTGCAGCTTGGCGCCAGAAGGGAAATTAGAAGAGAAAACAATGCTTTTTTAACCACTGCAATGTCAATAATGTAATTGTAAATGTACTGTAATGCAACAGGCAAACTGGAAAAGACAACAATGACCAAATATAGTTTGAAAAAGCACAAAATATGGTGGTTTTGTGGTGCTGATAAAGGAACTGGTCTTGCAGATTCCACAGGGATCTTTAAAGGGATACAACAAAATGAATAGTTTTCAGCTTTAGTTTGGAGCTTATAAAAAGTACTGGCACACAAATATCTGTTACTAATTGCCCTTATTACATGTTATGTTTATAATGCCCCTAAAAAATACATATTACACTAAAAAACAATAATAATTAACTTAGTCTTGTACCTAATATTTATAGGTTCAGCCTCCTGAGTATGCACTCAGGTAGGTCTAAACTTCCCTCCTGCATGCTTCTCCCTGGTGTGGTTAGTGACTTAGAAGATGCAGCCAGGATCAGTATTATGATGATGGTGATCAGCCTGCGGGTTTAAAAACAAGTAATGGGCCCAATTCCGGGCCTGTTCGCCTACCAGCGGAAACTTGCTTCCTATCTATTCTTGTCGGCCAAAAGAACGGATTGCCCAAGCTTGGAGGAAATTCCCCAGGAAGTAAGATCGCATGACCGCGTTGATTCTTTTTTTTCTCCACATTTTATTTTTTATTAGAATCAGAAAGAAAGGTGCACACAAAACACAACAAAAATCAATTAGAGATAAACAAGCAATTAACCGCTTAAGACCCGGACCATTATGCAGGTAAAGGATCTGGCCCCTTTTTGTGATTCGCCACTGCGTCGCTTTAACTGACAATTGCGCGGTCGAGCAACGTGGCTCCCAAACAGAATTGGCGCCCTTTTTTGCCACAAATAGAGCTTTCTTTTTGTGGTATTTGATCACCTCTGCGGTTTTTATTTTTTGCGCTATAAACAAAAATAGAGCGACAATTTAAAAAAAAAAATGCAATATTTTTTACTTTTTGCTATAATAAATATCCCCACTCCCTTGACTGAAAAGCAATGCCACACGTGAATGGTCTCAGGATGCTTTACTATTGGCATGAGACAGGACTTATGGTAGCGCTCACCTTTTCTTCTCCGGACAAGGTTTTTTTCCGGATGCCCCAAACAATCAGAAAGGGGATTCGTCAGAGAAAATAACTTTACCCCAGGCCTCAGCAGTCCAATCCCTGTACCTTTTGCAGAATATCAGTCTTTTCACCCCAGATGTTTTTCCTGGAGGGAAGTGGCTTCTTTGCTGCCCTTCTTGACACCAGGCCATCCTCCAAAAGTCTTCGCCTCACTGTGCGTGCCGATGCACTTACACCAGCCTGCTTCTATTCCTGAGCAAGCTCTGCAGTGGCGGTGTCCCGATCCCGCAGCTGAATCAACTGGAGGAGATGGTCCTGCCACTTGCTGGCCTTTTTGGGCACCCAGAAGCCTTCTTCACAACAATTGAACCTCTCTCCTTAAAGTTCTTAAAGATCCAATAAATGGTTGATTTAGGTGAAATCTTAGTAGCAGCAATATCCTTGCCTGAGAATCCCTTTTTGCGCAAAGCAATGATGCCTGCACATGTTTCCTTGCAGGTAACCATGGTTAACAGAGAAAGAACAATGATTTTGTGCACCGCCCTCCTTTTACAGCTTTTAGTTTGATATTCTAACTCAATCAGCATTACAGATTGATTTCCAGCCTTGTCATCAGCACTGACACCTGTGTTAAGGAGAGAATCGCTCACATGATATCAAGTGGTTCTTTTGTGCCCGACCTGAAATACAGTGGAAATGTTTTTTTGGGGGGGGGGGGGGGGATTAATTTAAATTTCATGGCAAAGAGGGACTTTGCAATTAATTGCAATTCACTCTTCATAACGTTCTGGAGTATATACAAACTTCTATCATAAAAACGAAGGCAGCAGACTTTGTGAAAATTAATATTTGTGCCATTCTCAAAACTTTTGGCCAGGGCTGTATTTTACAAAGTGCCCCAGCTAAGAGCTATGTTGCTGCTTCTTTTTGTCATTTTTCTAAAGGCAGAATATCTTGTTAAGAAGACTGAAAAGAAGGGGATAAGATTTTAGCCAGATACATTTGCAACATTTTATTTGATGCTTCGGTCAATGCTGCTGACAAGGATTGAGGGGGAACACTTAGCAGATATTCCTAACAGATGTCTATCTTGGGGGAAATAACAGAGATCAGCTGCAAAGTATACATTCAGAAAAAGTCCAGGCATGGCTGGAAAGGACCTACAGACACTTGAAGGTTCCACCATATATTGTAAACTGTTGGGTGAGAGCAGGGGTCTTGAGACTGTCTAAGCAAATGGCCAGTTTACTGTCCTTCAGACTTATGGAGGGCCAGAGTTTGGCCACTGGGAGTAGAATATATCCTGGCATCAATGGTAGTAAACAATGCACCTCTTTGGTATTAGAGGAAGGAATAGTGGCCCATCGTTGCTGTCAATGGGAGGAGTAGTACCTCCTTTGCTGATGTCAGTAACAATTATGCCCCATTGTTGGTGTCAGTGGGAGGAATAGTGCCTTGCATCAGTCAAAGGAAAAGTGCCCCATGAGCCGAATATAGGCAAGCAAAGGGCTGCATCTGGCCACTGGGTAGCAGTTTGGAGACCACTGGATTAGAAAAATTTTCTGGCATGATTGTAACCACCATGCATTATTGAAAAGCATGCTTACCATATAGCTAACTATGGCCCTTGCAGCAGGAACAACTATTGCGATTTACAAAAAGCAAAAAGTATGGAAATTATAGACCATTGAATGCAGGCCTTTATTCCTAGATGTTTCTAGTTGTGCACGAATGGTGATAAATAGGAATGAATGTCTAGATGTGTTCTGGACCCAGAGACTGGAATGCACATGCATTTTACATGCACACTGCATTTGTTATTTCTGTACACCAGAGCAAGGAATCCCTGCAGCACAATTTGAAATTAAGTGGTCTGCAAGCAAGCTTACAGATTTAGTAAATCAGGTTCTCTACCTACACACATGTACAATGAACTACAACACCCAGACAGTGAAGCAATCAGAAAAACAAAAGCATAGCCAATACTCATGTGTGCCTCCAGCACATGCACAGGCCTCCAGCCTTCAGCACATGCTTCAGAACATAGATTACTGGCCATCGGTGATACCACTAGAAAAAAAAAAGAAAGAAAGAAAACAAAACAAAGCAAAACAAGCCAAAAAACAAGAAAAGGAATTCAGCCATTGCATCTAAGGACTTGTAGCTTGCAGTATATAAAATTGTTGTTCTTGGGTTGAAAAGATCAAAAAGTCTGCTATTTACTGTCTTTATGTCTGTGAGTATATATATGTAAGAAATATGCATGCACACAGAGAAATCAAATCAGAGTTTTTAAAATACCTAATCCCTTGCATTGTGCTTACAACAGAAGTATATTTTCAACAAGCAAAGCAATAAAAAAAGAATTGAATGTAGGTATATGAGTTTAATGTTTACACCTATATTTTGTCTTATTCCACTACTGCAGCATATATCACAATTTAGATCAAAACTTGACTTTTAAAGTAAAGTATATGAAATACTCAAACACGATCAAAAAGATGTAAGATATTTTATGACCACAAGGGGGCACTAACTGTTTAAATGTATCAAGCATTCATTGAAAAAGCGGAACTGATTTTACACATTTAATTTCTGTTTAATTTAAGGATTGCATTTCATTGAAGGATATCAGTGTTATCTTAGGACAAACCATACCCAGGAAGCCAGCTAACCAACACAGCTGTTCTCAGCAACTACGCTTTGGGTTGTGGGTGAAAATCAGAGCCCCGGAAGCTTGGGATCACACAGGGAGAGCATGTTAGAGCCCTTAGATAAGGTCCCTGGTAGGAATCAAAGTCACAATAGCAGTGCTAAAAGGTGCCAGCCACTTACTGATAATAATTTGCTACGTTATTATATTAGTTACACCTAATGTGTTTTTTCTTCAGCTTTTTGATAGAGCAAGGATAGGTTAGAACCTTTACTACTCTTTATGGCTCCCCAGCGACAACATTTTATTAGAACTGGAAATTAAAGGAAATCTCCATGAGGTATAAAGAAAGCAGTAAAACACAATTTTTTTAAGTGTAGAGCGTATGGTAGGGCTAGAGCTGTCTGCATCCCTGTTAAAGTTTTTTTTTTCACATTTCCTGTCTGGGTAACAATGTTGTCACTGGGACAGGAAGCAGTGTTAATTCCGTTGATTTAAAAAACTTCATCATAGTTTTCGTTAGCATGTATTCAGTGATGAAAACTAAATAAGCATAAAATTCTGTTTCAATTCAGATGACTAAAATATGACAAAAGCTACAATGGCATTTACTTAAAAAAAACAACAATGACTAATGCCGCATCCGATGGACTTGTTTCATCGGAAATTCCGATTGTGTGTGGGCCCCATCGGACTTTTTTCCATCGGAGAAAAGAACGTTTTAAATTCTTCCGATGGAAAAAAATCGGATGGGAAATTCCGATCGTCTGTGTGAAATTCCGTCTGAGAAAAATCCACGCATGCTCAGAATCAAGTCGACGCATGCTCGGAAGCATTGAAATTCATTGTTCTCTGCTCATCGTAGTGTTTTACATCACCTTATTTTGGACGGTCGGAATTTAGTCTGAAAGTGTGAGTGCAAGACAGCTTTAATGGAATTCCGATGAAAAAATCCATCGGATTTTAGCCCATTGCATACTCCGATCGTGTGTACGCGGCATAAGGCTCCATGTACACAGGACGTTTTTACAACTGCTCCTGAAAGATTTAACTTGACCAGATAGTAACCCACGTTTAAAATGGCCATTTAGCCGCATTTATATGCCGCGTTTAGAAGCATTTGGAAAAAATCAGCTTTGATCTGGTCCCCGATGTAGTAACTCGGAAGCAACGTCACTTCCGGTTTACTCGGCTGCCAATGGCGGCGATTTAAAAAAAATCTGCAGTATTTCAAAATGCAGATTTTGGCATTTTGAATACTTCTATGTGCAAAGGAGGGATTTGGGGTCTTTTAGACCCCAGGTTCTTCATAAAGAGTACCTGTCCCTGACTATTTCTGTCACAAGGAATGGTTATATTCCTTGTGACAGCAATAAAAGTGATCGGATTTTTTTTTAAAGTGTAAAAAAAAAGGAAAGAAAAGAAAATAATTAAGATTTTTTTTTTTTAAAGCATCCCCATTCCTGCATGCCAAAGAAACGCAAAAGAAAACGCATAAGTAAGTCGCGCCCGCAAATATTAACAGTGTGCAAATCACACGTGAGGTATTGCCGCAATTGTCAGAGCGAGAGCAATAATTATAAACTTTTAATGGTTACAATTTTAAAGCATCGCCTAAGAAGATTTTTAAGTAGTTTGTCAGCATTCAACGAGTGTACACAATTTTAACCTGTAACATGTGAGGTATAAAATTTACTCTATTTAAATTGGGCTAGCTTTACTGTTTAGTTTTTTTAAAATTCAGTGAAGTGTATTGCACTTGAAAGACTGCTGAGCAAATACCGTGTGACATAAAATATACAGCTGCCATTTTATTCTCCAGAATCTTTGCTAATTATATATATATATATATATATATATATATATATATATATATATATATATATATATATATATATATATATATATATATATATATATATATATTAGGGCTGTGCAAATTAACTTTTAATTAATCGATTAATCTTTAATTTTTTTGATCGATCAAATTCTTTTTGATCGATTAAAATTAATTTGATTGGTACTCACCTCTCCGCCGGCTTCTGGGACTTCAGGGAGTTCGGTCGGAGATCCAGTAACGTCACAGACACCGGCGGGGCTTGCCGTGTCCATCTGAAGGGCTCCTTTGTTGTGCCTTCATATCTGCATGCCGGCGGGACCTTACTATCTGCCACACGCAAGGGCTGTTACACTTCCCTCTATCACTTCCCTTTATCAACCTGGGATTCTACAACCATCCACTGGGAGTTGTGATAGTTCTCTTCATGGGACATCTACATGCCGACGGACTGATGTTAACTTCTCCTCATCTGGATTCAGCAGTGGTAGCGTTGTACACATTTTTATACCAGTATCATACTTAGCTACATGTTTTTATGACTGCTTTTGGTACCGTTTGGTAGTACTCGCACTATTTTTACAGTTTATGTAGCTACATCGATTTTATCTCCAGTGCAATATTTATTTGGTTACCTACTTGAAGACTATAAAAGTTTTAATGCTATTCCCATCGAGCGCTGCCTTTGTGTGTTTTTTGCATCCTGCTATCCATTTTCCCAGTGGTTGGTAGCTGCACTGGGAATCAGCCTGCAAGGAGATCAGCTAAAAGTAGTTGGATCTGTATTTGCGTTATAATTAATCGAAATTAGTCGATTAATCGATTTTAAAAAAACGATTAGTCGAACAGAAATTTTTTGATCAGTAACAGCCCTAATATATATATATATATATATATATATATATATATAAAAAATATTTGGGGTTCTAAGTAATTTACTAGCAAATACTGATTTTAACTTATAAACAAGTGTCAAAAATAGGCTTGGTCCAGAAGTAGTAAAGTTGCACTTTTGTTTGTCAAAAAGCAATATTTTTGTTTATGATACTGGAGATTTTAGTCGACTAAAATGTTCAGTACATTTTAGTCGACTAAAATCTCCATATACAACTAAAACAATTCAGATGACTAAGATACGAATAAAACTGAATTGGCATGTTATGACTAAAACTAAATCAAAATTTGATGTCAAAATTAACACGGAAGTGAACCGAAATCACTATACCAACTTTGTTTGGAAATATTAGTTATTACAATGTTCTACAGGCCATTTTGGATTATAATTATGTGTTAACGCGATGTTCAAACATTTCAAAGCTACCTTCACAGTGATAGTTTTTCAAATAAATGAACTCTATGGGCATTTAAGTGCTTGTCTGCTTAATGTGGTGTCAACTGATTTTCTTGTGTTCTGTTAAACTTCTAAAAGAAACAAAATCTTATTATTAAAATAATATTATAGGAAATCATGGCATTAAAAATGTCTAAAATTATGTTATTTTTTAGTTTTAAAATAACCACTTGTCTGTTCTTGTGAGGCAAAAAATATACACCAATAAATAGGAACTTTAAACTATGGGGGGAAATGCATGAATGTTGTCAGTCTGCATGTGCATGGTCCTGGACTGGGTTGAGATTTAAAAATACTTCCCGCTCTTCTCTAGTGGTGGGCGGGTGGGTTTGGTATTGACACTATCAGTGTCCATGGGCATTACTAGGTGCATATCCAAGAAGACCCACTCCACCACCAGTATTTATGTAAGTCAGTAGAACTATGGGGTGTAAATGGAACAGATAGGTGCGAATTCATCAGCCAGCCAGGATAGGAAACGGCTGTGTGATGCTGAATGTCACTCAGCCAGATGTATACTAGAACAGAATTTCACTTTAAGGGTTTTTGTATGCATGAAAGGGGACAGAAATATTTAGAAAATAAAGCAATGCTATCAGGATGCACTTTGTAAGAGAAGATAAATATCAAAAATATATTTGGAGTTCTGTGTAGAATGGACAACAATTTCAAGATTTTTATTGCTGTATATTTCCTGTTGTAACCCTGAGCAGGAAGTGAACAGAACCCCTTCAGAAGGAATATAGACAGTAGCACTCTTTTAATTTGTTTCATTTGATTGGGAAGAGCTAAAACCTAGGTATCTGATGCCCGTATGTTCCCAATGAGATTCCCTTACTGTGTTTAAAGTAGTTCTAGAGCCTTAAGATTTTTTTACCTTAATGCATTCTATGCATTAACCCTTCTGGCGGTATTCCCGAGTGTGGCTCGGGGTTCAATTTCAGTAACATTAGCGGTAACCCCAGGCCAAACTCGGGATTGCAGAATCCTGGTACAGCGTACTTACCTTGTCACCGGGATCCTTTAATGTCCCCCCACTGTGTCCTCCACCGGATCATCTGCCCGATGCTCTGTGTGCCAGGCTCCGTTCCCTGCGAGTGTCGCAACGCATGGAGGCGGAGCCCGGTGGCAAATTCAAAAAGTACACAAAACATAACACATACAGTGCACATACAGTACACTATAATCTTACAGATTACATTACTGTATCAAATTATTTCACCTCCCTTTTGTCCCTAGTGCTTTGTCCAATGCCCTTTTATAATATATATACTGTTCTTTCTGCCTGGAAACTTGAGATTGTCCATGGCAACCAAAAAGTGCCCCTTTATGTCAAAAGTGGTTTTAGACCAGATAAAAAATAGCAATAGCTTGCTATGGGGCACTCATTGAAGAGGAGGAGCCAAGAGTGCCAGTGGAGGACCCCAGGAGAGAAGGATTGGGGCTGCTGTGTGCAAAACTATTGCACAGAGCAGTTAGTTATAACATTATTATTATTCTAATAAAAACAATTAAGTTTAATGTCACTTTAATATAACCAGGCCAAGTTGTAGATAGCAGACAAAAATAAAACATAATAGAGGTTTTAATCCATTCTCCACTTTATGCAATACAACAGCAAAAAGTGTTGCCTAGAGTGCTTCTTTATTTATCACATATTAATCATACTAATCAGATATAAACTACTACTGCTACTTTTAATACTGCTGCTGATACTACTGCTACTACTACAACTACCACTATTATTAATAATACTAATTATTGCATCAATGGACCTTACCTTATGAGAACACATTGGTTGTCATGTCTTTTCCATAAGCAACGGTAACACTCATTGGCCACAGCAAAGATGTGAGGTGGTATTTCTCCCATGTGATGTCTGCTATACAACTCTGATGTGTTTTGGTCATATAAACCAGGAATCAATTTGTAAGGGTTCACAGAAGTCAATATAGAGCCAATATATGTCTGAAAAACAAAAGATAGGAAAACTATTTAAAGAACTTCAGCCATAAACATCAAAAGATAAATTAAGATAGAGTAGAATGATTACTGGAAAGGATGGGAAGGGATATTTATTATTATGACAGGTATTTATACAGCACTGACAATTTACACAGTGATTTGCATCTATATTGTACATTCTTATCAGTCCCTGTACTCAAGAACTTGAAAACAAAAAGCTAGTGTTAAAATAAAACTAAATAGCTGCTCCCCAAAAAGTGTAGATAATCTACTGAATTGGAAAGAAATAGTGATAGGGGGCTCTAGATGTAGGATAAATAACCAACTGTGTTAAAGTGTCAGTGATAACTTTAAAAGGATATACCAAATAACCCAGAAGTGACGTGACCGGAAAGTGTCTCGAAGTATGTTTTGTTTTACAATGTCATCAGGAAGCGTTCCGGGTCACTAGGTAGAAGACACTAAATACCATGGAATTCATTTTTCTATTTTTATCTAGATTAATGACTTCATTATATTATTAGGCTCAGGTCCTTCTATTTCTGATTTTTACTATAGATTGTGGGTTATATATTTTATCAATGGTATTGAATGACATTATTTATTGTACACCTCTCAACGGGGGATATTTGAATGGGAGGGAAACAACCCCACCAATCACATTCCACATCCATGGTATTTAGTGTCTTCTACTTAGTAACAATGGGAAACTATGGAGGAGAGAAGGATGCAAATATACAAGTCTCCTGATTTATCCCTAAGAATATCCAAGCAAGCACCATTGGACCTTCTTTTTAAATAAAGAGGTCATGGCTGTCTGGTGAAAAAAACATCCAATTTGAGAACATTGGGTGCGTGGTTTGAGTATATTGCCAAGTGGTGGAGGAACTTTTTCACGATATCAGTTTATTGAAGAAATTTCACTGAAGACTATATGGACTGTCCAAAGGACATTTGAACTGTTATTGTTTATTATTTGTTTTCAGCATTTTGCACTTCCATGTATCTGTTATATGTCGTCTTATTTGGTATATACTTTTTATGTTATTGTTGACACTTTAACACAGTTGGTTATACAGGTGAAACTCAAAAAATTTGAATATTGTGAAAAAGTTCATTTAATTCACCAATGCAACTTAAAAGGTGAAACTAATATATGAGATAGATTACATGAAAAGCAAGATAGTTCAAGCTGTGATTTGTCATAATTGTGATGATTATGGCTTCAAACTCATGAAAACCCCAAATCCAAATCCACAATCTCCAAAAATTCTAATCAGCTAAGTAAGCCATAACACCTGCAAAGGGTTTCTGAGCCTTTAAATGGTCTCTCAGTCTGGTTCAGTAGGAATCACAATCATGGGAAAGACTGCTGACCTGATAGTTGTGCAGAAAACCATCATTGACACCCTCCGTAAGGTTTCACCTTTTAAGTTGCATTAGTGAAATAAATGAACTTTTGCACGATATTCAAATTTTTCGTGTTTCGCCTGTATATCATACATCTAGTGTCCCATATCACTATTTCTTTCCTTCCCTCAAGGAGCTTACAATCTAAGGTCACCCACATTCATGAATACACATACTAGGGTCACTTTAGACAGCAGTCAATTACCCTAATATCTCTGGATTGTGGGAGGAAACCAGAGTACCCACCGGAAACCCATGCAGGCACAGAGAGAACATACAAACTCCAGTCTGGTAGTGCCATGTTTGGGATTCGAACCGATGACCCTCATTTATTTAGGGTAAACACAGCCATGGGCTGATTGTTACCTAATGTCTAAAATAACTGAATGACCTTCCCAGTGTCCCTGGTTGGATTTTGTTTGTTAAACGCCTGTTGTTATTTCACAATCAGGACTATTCCAGGGGTCTACGGTTGCTATTCCCTGTTCAGGATCAGAGCGATCTTTTACAGAATGATTCTTGTTTGCTTTTAGAGTCATGCAAATTTAAGAAAATGTTAAATAATGAAACTAATGAAAGATTTTTCATTAAATAGTGGTAGCACCCCAAAACCATGTATTATGCAATTGTGCACCAATCTAAACCACAAATTACAGTAAGAACACACCATTATACAAATACACAATACAAAACTTGTAAACAATCAACCCTGCCAGCATGCAAAGGGGACCTCATTTTTTTTCCAGACATATAGACAAGGCATGTGGTCTCCCTTTAAATGAGCAAATGTATGCAACTTAAACCTTGCTCTCATGTGCATGACTCTTTTTTGCTGTGTTTAGAAAACACACAGGATATCCTTAGGCCCTGTACACACGATCAGTCCAAACTGATGAAAACAGACTGATGGTCTGATGTGCGTACACACCATCAGTTCAAAAACCGATCGAGTCCAACGCGGTGACGTAAAACACAACGACGTGCTAAAAAAAACAGAATTCAACGCTTCCAAGCATGCGTCGACTTGATTCTGAACATGCGCAGGTTTTGAACCGATGCTTTTGTGTACTAACCATCGGTTTTGACCGATCGGTCAGGCGTCCATCAGTCCGATTTTAAAGTTCTAAAACTTTGGTCTGAAGGACAAAAGTCCGATGGGGCATACACACGGTAGGTTTGGACTGATGAAACTGAACTTCAGTCCGTTTTCATCAGTTTGGACTGATCTTGTGTACAAGGCCTTAGATTCCCTGTATGAGTCTGGATTTCTCAAAAGACTGTGCCTTTAGGGAGGTTTGGGAAAACTCTGCGGAAGCTTGTTCTCAGTTTAAATATTTCTGCATATAGTTAGAGCTATACTGTATTTATCTCCACATGTTGCTGCTCCCATTGACTAGGGTAAGACCACGTGTTATAGAGACGCCCTGGTATGGCATGTGACTTTCACAAAAAGTGTCAAAATTTATCCCGCTGAGATTTCCACCGCCATTGTTTTCTGCCATTGTGTTTTTTTAATTTTATATTTTGTAAAGCACACATATCACTGTACCAGAGAAAAAAAATCCTATTTGCAATTATTTTCTGAGCTCTGTTAGACCCAGAAAAAGGTTGTGGTTTACGAAGGCTGAAAACTCAACCACTTTTCCAGCAGCATTTACATTCCCAGATCATATCATCTGCATTTCCTGACCATAGGATGAGGCTAGATTTAGCTTTTGACAGGATGGCAGCTCTACATAAGTACTCTGGAAAAATATGGTAAAGTGAGGAATGATATCTGAAAATGCTACTTTTTTTGTATTTTCTTTATTTCTGTTAGGGACAGACTTATACCCTTTCTTCTTGTTTTTCTCATATTTCACTCATCTGGTTGTTAGCCATTACTTTCTTTGATGTCAAAGCTGGAGAACAACAAATATGTATTTCTATTTTTGAAATGTTTTCTGTCCAGTAAAGCCACACACAGAATTTTCCGCAGTCTCAGATTTCAAAACTGGATGTTCTACCACTTTACTTAACTATATTTCACTTAATCTTTGTGGTACAACCATCAAACTCTATAAATGGAAGTCTACACATGCTTAAATGTCCTTTTCTTTTACAGTAGAGCATTTAACACATCTGTAGCTTGTTTGTGATTCAATGTGTAAAGTATCCATACAGGTAAGTACTTGTTCCTGTAAATACTATGCAATACTTATAAATTTTAAGGGCAAATGTCCACATAGTAAACATCAAGTAGAATTTCTTTGTGGTCTCCAATGCCAACTAATTGCATTTTACAGTTCTATTTACCAAATTACAGGTAAGCTAATTAGTATGCCTACTGCGTTTGCGATTTGCAACTGAGCATGTACAGCCTGACCCCAGTAACTCTGTCTTATCCGGACATGTTTTAGAGACAGTGCAAGAAGGAGAGGATCAGTGAAGACAGGATCAAACAGCATTTTTACCCAATGCAGATGATTAACCACAGTGAGTATAACAAGCATGTTTTACTGCATATACAGACTGATTTTACTGTTGTGGGTTTAGTAACACTTTAAATGAATAAGCTGAAATTAGTTGATTGGCTACCATGCACAGCTGCACCAGATTTTTTTTTTTTTGTTCCATAAATTTTCACCAGATTTTGCACTTTCCAGGTTTAGTAAATTTCCCCCAATGTTCCTGCAGCTTTGTCACAAGGCATGCATACACCAAACTGCCATAGAAAATAATAACTGTCCACTTTATTTTCCACAGACAGTTATTATTCTCGATTATTGGGCCTTCCTATATGTGGCTTATCAAAAGCTAATCGAATGCTTGACATTATAAGCATTGACAGGCCCTAGGTATGCAGTAGTGGTGAAAACTATGTTTGTTTGCATCTGGGTGGAGACTGGGTGGAGTTGGGTCTGTTTGTTTACACTGTATCTGTGCTCAGAAGATGGACTTTAAATTATATTCGTAACAAGCAATAAAAAAGATTTACAACAAACCTGACCTCCTTTGCTGCTTATAATGTGAACTACTTACCGTATTTATCGACGTATAACACGCACAGGTGTATAACATGCACTCTAACTTTAAGAGGGAAGTTTCAGGAAAAATAACTTTCCACAGCCCCTGCGTATAACACGCAGGCACAGTTTACACTCTATTTTCAGGGTAAAAAAGTGAGTGTTATACGCCAATAAATACAGTAATTCCCAAAGTTCCCCAAAGAGCAAGACAAAGACTCTGAATTTGGGCTTTAGCGGGTGTCCATTACAGGGCTGGCAGGCAGCCAAGATACTGGTGCAACAGAAATGGATAAGAATACAAATAAGATTTCTGTGCCTCTGCTGTTAATTCTAAAAACACATTTCTCCACATTTCCTATAATGACAGAGGTGAATGAGGGCTTGTTTTAGAATGTTTTTACTGTTTCTTTTGAATATGTAAATGCTTTAGAGCAGCCTATTTTTAACCAGGGTGCCCAAGCAAAATGCCTAAAAATTGCCCAAAACTGTATACAAGCCAGTGGGTAGATCAAGCCTGCGTTTTAGTTACACAAAGCCACAGATTTTCATTGTGCACCATTTCAACCTTCTAGTTGCCGGCATCCTATCAACCACTGACATCATTGGTTAGTAGGGAGAATGTCATGAGCCTGCCCAGCATCCTTGTTTGCCCCTCACCACTGGGGTAACATTAGCTGAGTGAGGGAGAGAAACTGAGTGAGAAGAGAAACATTGGAATACTAGTCAGTACCAGTGTGCCTTGGATCACTTTATGAACCTCATGTGAATCCTACAGAAACCAAACCGTTCCTGTTTAATTGACATGTATGTCATTTTGAATGGGCTAAAATCACACTGCATCGCACCAAAGTCATGTATGCACCAATTTTTGGAACCATACTGCAATCAGATTGCATGGTACTTTTGTACCATGTGATCTGGTGCGGGCAAATGCAGTGTGTTTGCGACCTGTGTTTAGGGTGTCGTTAAGATTGCACTGACACTCACTGAAGATCCCAAAGGCAGTGCAATTTGAATGCAGTGTTGGAAATGTGCATGGATAATGGGGTCACCTGCACTGCATTAGTGTGAACCTCGGCTTAATGACCTCTAACGTTGGGTGTTTTACATGTGTGGATGTTTCTGCATTATGTAAAACTATCAGTTAACTTTTTTACATTTTACAATGGGGTGCCTCAATATTGTTCAGAATTTTAAAGTGTGCCTTGACTGAAAAAAGGTTGAGAAACACTGCTTTAGAGTACATCGTTTGGGTACAGGTTTACATTAAATGTACTGTTACCCTTTTGAATGAGACCTGTTGTAAAATATTAAAGTGGATGTAAACCCTCACATATACCCAGTGAAGTGAACAGCCTCAGATGATACACATGGATGAAACAAATCTCCCTACATAGGTTTTACTTGTATATCTGCTGTCTTCAGATTTATATATTCTTTAGAAAGTGCACATCACGTTAGGAGATTTTCTCTTCCTGGTTAGCACTGCAGTGAAGCCTGGCATACAGCCAAGACAGCTGATTGGCACCCTCTCCTCATAGGTAGACTTTCAGCTCTGTTCGTTGAATCGTTCAGCTCTGTGCTAATATGATTATAGCATCCTCTCCAACACAAAACTCAGGGTGCTTTTATCACATGCGACAAGAACTTGTCAGAAGTTATCAGGCTGATAACAGAAGACCAGAGCAGGGGACAGCAACAGAAGTGCTTTGAAGAGAGATAAGAGAACACTACAGATATATGTGTCCAGCTCACATTTCATGAATCGGGTTTACATCCACTTTTTTAATGTGACATTCTAATACAGTTCTATATAAAAAGAAAAGTATATTTACTGCTATAGCTCTACACATATAAATTGTGCAAAACTGAATAATCCTTCTGTAAAGATTCTACAATTTTGCTAGCTTTCTTTCAGTTTAGAAATAAGCCATCATCAATGCAGCATACTTATTTAAAAGAGCCAACACTTCTTTTCTTTTGACAAAGGTTGTAGTTGACTGTTTGAAGAAAATTTCGAAATAAAAAAATATAGCAATCGAACATAAAACATAAAAGTAAAAAACCTTAAAAAAATACATGGCTATAGATACATATAGCGAAAAGCCTTAATGAAAAAGAAACTATCCATTTTTTTTTTATAAAATATTTGTCAATGCGTGGTATAGCAAGACTGGTGTGTCTGACCAAGACAGATGCATTTCACTGTAAAAGAATGTACCACTTCAAGTTGTCAGTATCTGTTTATATTGTAGCCCTTTATGTTAAGGGGGTATACTGTCCACCTGCTTGGGGAATGTAACATAAAAGATCTGCACAAAGGGAAGTTTATATTCTGTGGATGTGACTGTGGAAAAACAAGAGAAACTTTGGTTCATAAAGATGCATTATAGATTTATCACTAATCAGGTAATTCATTTGTGCTTCTAACTGTAATGGTAGTTTTTTTTTTTTTTTTTTCATTTATATGCCCTATCTGATATTAAATGGCCCATATTTTTTATTTTGTTTAAAATTTGAAGAATAATATATAGTAGAGTACAAAATATTTTAACAGTTATTTTTGGATAATTGGTAATCTTTTGTCATTGGCAGTGACCTTCTTTAAATTGGTGTCGCCACTGATGGCTGTGCTCCGAGGATGATAAGACCATACAAATCTCACCAATATGTCAGGGATGCCTTCAGGGGACATTAGTGTGTGACAAGCCTGGAAACCAACTATATAAGATTAGCTGTTTACAAGACAAGGTATAGATATACGGTAAATCCGAAAAAAGATCTAGAATATGCACTAGAAATAACCACCCCAGGAAGACTTAATCTCCGGGTTGAAGGTAGGCCCCTTTTACACAGGGGTGGGCTTTCACACTTGAGAAACAGCAGCCGCTGTTTAGGGTCGGTTTGCAGGCGCTATTTTTAGCGCAATAGCGCCTGCAAACTGCCCCAGTGTGAAAGGGGTCTTAGGGTAAACATGTAAAGGAGGCAGAACAACCTCCCATGTGGCCTGTGAGTACAGCTGTACGACTGGCTTTTGTTGAATAGGCATGCTGGAAAACCATTACCATGTTCTGGCGAGGAAGTCCCCCTGTCAGAATACAATAGCAGAGCAGGGGAGATTGCCATACTAACATCACTTTACTAGTGACTAGTACGGCAATCTCTCGTTTTTGTTCCATCAGCCCACTGTACCCAGCTTTAGGGACCTTAGATTGTAGCTCCTAGAGGGCAGGAACTGATGTGAATATACAATATACATTTAAAGTGCTGCGTAAATTGATGTCGCTATATAAGTAATAGATAAAATAAATAAAGCGGTTAGTAAAATGAAAAGTAGGAACGTTTACCAGCTGCTATGAACAACAAGATCATGTCCCTTCAGATCACTCTCATAGGTGCAGTTCTTTCTTTGGTAAAAAAACATGGATTTGAAAGGCTTTGTACTCACACATCTTTATAAAGCGTGCAAAAGCTCTTAGACACAAGCATTCTGCCAACACATTTTCATGCATTTTTTTTGCGTTTTCTACATAGTTGAGTCACATATGTTTAAAATTACAGGATACAGCTTGTCTCCTAATATACTGTTTCATTTTCTACAAAGCATGACGTAGTGCACCTATATACATTTTGTGATCCTTTAAATGCATTTTCATAGGGTTCCACTGGGTGTAAAGATAGGTGATGACTATACAAAACTGGCTCCGGAAACATTCAAAATTCACACCACAACACAATACATTTAAAACTAGATGTTTTCTGTGAATATTTTTCTTAGCATTAGAGTGTAATTAGATACATTGGAAATTCAGAGTAGAACTAAAGCCAAAACTTTTTAGGGAGTAGGGCAGGGTTATAACTCATATCAGTTTTTTTCACCATCTGTGTCCAACTGTGGAGATTTTCATTCACTTCCATGGCCACAACAGGAAGTTGTCTTAAATACGAGGGAAATTCCCTCTTAAAGAGAAACTTTAGCCCCTTAATGCTGGCCCTGCGCCCGTCACCAGTGCCTTTGGGGCCTGGCAAAGACCTTCAGCACAAATTTCACTGGGCATATGCAGGCAAGCAGCTAATCAGGACCTCCATAACTATGTGCACATCCACTCACACATGGAATTAGGTACAATGTAATTTTCACATAGGCAAGAAAGGATGAAGTGCTACTCTCTAGTACAAAAAAATCTAAATTAAAATTGTTATATAATTGTGGGTGAGGGAGTGGACTGAAGACAGATTCAAATAATTAGTTTTTTTATGGTAAAGGTCCACTTTAACCTCCCTGGCGGTATGATTATTTCAGATTTTAGGTGCTGAAAGCGGTACCATTATTTTGCAAGGAAATTTGGAGTTTTACATTGTAGGCCTGTAATTCTTAAGAAATAACTCACCTAAATCTGTCCAAACAAGAGTCTAGTAGACATCCCAGGTATGAAAAAGTTTGAAAAACAAAATCATAAATTATAATATAATAAATAACTATAAATATTTATAACAAATAATTATATAATTATAATAAAAATTATTCTTCAATAATGTAATCAACTCAAAATAACTGAAATTTGCTCAGTTGCAGAATTGTCGCTGTCATTACTTTTATTTTTTTATGACGAATTTCCCCACAAATCGCTATCGCTCAATTCTGCACTTTTGACATAAAGGGACACTTTTGGTTGCTATGGACAATCTACAGTTTGCAGGGAGAAAGAACCGTTTTTATTATATAAAAGTACATGCAGGACACTGGGTAGACCACTAGGGACAAAGGAGGTGTGTATTTTTTACATACAGTACTGTAATCTATAAGATTACAGTATACTGTATGTAATGTGTTTATTTACTTTTATGAATTTGGCGCCGATCTCCGCCCCCGTGCACCGTAACGTCGCAGGGAACGAAGATCGGCGGCACACGGGGACACTGTGAATCGAGCGAGGATGCCGCTCGCTCACACAGCGGGGAGGCATCGCAGGATCCAGGGACAAGGTAAGTAACTTTGTCTGTGGCTGCTGCGAGGCGATCCCGAGTCTGGCTCGGGGATAACGCTTTTGGTACAGAAGTCTTACCCCGAGCCAGACTCGGGAATACCGCCAGGGGGGTTAAAGTGGTTGTAAACTTCATACATGAAATATGAACAAAGCATATCCCTCTATAGCGTGTACTTGTCTCCATTAAGAGCACCAAGTGTCAATTTTGTCTGCTCCATTGTTCCTCTGCTATCGGAATGAATTACTTCTGACAAGTTTTCTTGACACCATGAGAAAAATGGTGACATGGGAGGGAGCTCTAGCTGATGGAAATCCTCAGTTCTGTTCCTGTGTGCTGTGTAAAGGGGGTGTCCCTTCCCTCCAATCAGCTCTCAGAGCTCTGCAGAGTATAACTTCAACTCTATGTCCCCTTTTTTCTGAACTCTCAGACAAGCTTTATAATTCAGCACTTTGAACAGATGTAGAGAAGAAAGGGCTGCAGATAGACAGGTACAACTTATGTAGGAGGATTTGTTCCATCTCTGTGTGTCACCTGAGGCCAGTCAATTCACTGGTTTACAACCACTTTAACATGACCTAGTGTCCCCATTATAAGATCTGGAGTATTCCCCTTCTATTCCTTTTTTGGTGACAACTAAACATTTGGAATTTTCTTTCACTTTAAATCTCAGTGATAAAGGTAAACAGGACAAACAGAGAGGGTAAAGAAAGGCAAGCATTGGAACTTTAGTTCTGTTTTAAGTGAACATTTTAAATCCATTGTAGTTTACTTACTATTAGGATATTTACCAAGCAACAACATACGACTATAATATTAAAGCCTAATTTGGTGCAAACAAATGCTGTAGCTGTGCCATGCTCGTGTATCTACAAAAATGACAAGTGTAAAGTAAAGTATAGCTCACAGGCTAGAAAGCTAGGCTGGAACAGCTGGATATAGTCACTGCTGTTCACTCAGTCACAAAGAAAACATATGTCACTGAGAAGAAACAGGCCATAGAGAAAACATTACTTAGAGACTATAACTGCTGATCCATCATAAACACAGACAAGATAATCCATACGCTTGTTTTAGCTCTTAAAAGTTAGTTTGAAGGTCTGTGGTAAATGTAATGAGCATTTTTCCTGCCTCTTACTAATTTGCACTGGGTTTCATCCAACTTTCTCTCTAAATTATAAACTGCACATCTAAGGTTACATTCCTTGCATTGTGGTATTGTTTGTGTTGACTTTTTCCAGAACAGTAGTGCAAAAAAAAAAAGCAGTGTAAAAACAACTGTCCCATGCTGAACTTATCCGTGAGCGGACAACATTCCAGGGATCATAAGGCAGCATGTGATGTGGAACAGATGATCTTAGGCCTCGTACTCACGACCAAACATGTCTGCTGAAACTGGTCCGCGGACCAGTTTCAGCGGACATGTTCGTTCGTGTGTAGGCAGTAACGTACAGAATTCCAGCAAACAATCGTCGGCCAGACCGTTTTCCAACGAACAACTGTTTCCTGGTCTTGCTTTAAAACAGTCTGCTGGAATCGTGTCCGTCAGACATGTTCGGTCGTCTGTACACAAAAGCAGCGTACAAAAACCCCGCGCATGCTCAGTCCAAATGAGGAGACGGGAGCGCTCGTTCAGGTAAAACTCGCGTTTCTTTGGGATATGGCACATTCGTCATTAGAAACCTTTTATTCTAGCAAGAGAACAATGTCTTAAAAAGGCGCACTAAACCACATTTTAAAGCCTCGTTTGATTAATTCTTCTCTTGCTAGAATAACCCCGTTCTCTTGCTGATGCAATTTCAATAGAGTTGTCCCATACTGAAATGTCACATTTCTTGCTTGTGATGTAATCCTTTAATAATGTTTTCTATGCCAGACGTGTGTTTTGGTTGGTGGTCCTCCATAATTTAGAGTATTCATTTTTGTAAAGGAATGTGCATTTTTTTAATTTCTTTTTTTGTTTCTAGTTATGTCACCATTTAAACTATTTTTTTTTTACATGTATTTTTAATTTTTTTTTTTTTTTTTTGGTGTTTCATTAGAGAATATTAAACCATGTTGGCACACCAAATGTCCCCCCCCCCCCCCCAAGGAGTGTGTCCTTTGTAAATTACCCATTGTATATTTATTAAAGGTTTGCTGCCTAATAATCCCCACAGTATATCAAACAATAGACATGTTTTCAAATGAAAGCAAAAGGCCTTTTATTCTGGCAAATGTCATCACAAAAAAATAAAAAGAACGGCAGCACTAGAATAGATAGCAAACTATATGCAAACTTGCATTTCCAACATGGTGAAGGATAAACTTCCAAGCCTCAGGAGCCAAACACAAAAATATTAAGCAGCAGCACACAAACAAAGGAACCCAAACTGTGGTAGTACAAACAAGATGTCCTTTATGTGGAAGGAAATGGAAGGCAGAAAATCAACGTTTCCTCCTCTTTCCAGCCTTCCCTCCAGGCAGCCTTCCAGCGGATCGAACACGGGGTCTTGCAGGTGGGGTTGATGTGGCAGCAGGAGGATGGTGTTCCGCAAGCCGGGCCGGGTCACATAGCCCAGTGTCTGGGGTCAGCAGGCCCCTCTGCATCCACCAAAGTACCTGGTTCATCAGGGCCTTTGCCAGTCTTCTCTGGTCCTCCTCCCCTTCATTTAAATCATGGGCCAATGAGGCACTGAAGGCCTCTGTGGGGTTGAGGGGGGCCCTCATGATGGCGCTTGCCTCCTGGATCATGCGGAGGCTTGCCTCCTCCACAGGCCTCAACTGCCTCCTTCGGCCTGATGGCCTCACCTGGGGGGGAGAAGACTGGCTGGTGGTGGTTCTCCTGGCCGGGTGGACCTGCTGCAGGCCACTGGGCCCAGCCTCCTCCTGGCTGCCACTGACCCCGGCCTCCTCCTGGCTGCCACTGACCCCGGCCTCCTCCTGGCTGCCACTGACCCCGGCCTCCTCCTGGCTGCCACTGACCCCGGCCTCCTCCTGGCTGACAGACACCTGAGGATCTGCCACCTCCTGGCTGATCTCTTCTTCCTGTGTGTAAAAAAAAGGAATTTTTTTACAATTTCGCTAAATAAAACCACACTCATTTTCATGTTTTTCGTTCAGTATTTTCTGTTCATTATTACTTGAATACACTCTACTTCTGACCCCTGCAGTTGTCATCCTGACACCTATTTGTCTGTACACCTTTTTGTTTGTTTTTTTCCAGCTTGGTTTTTTTTTTTCAATATCTAATCATTAATCCACCAAGAATTATTTAGGCCATAAATATAGAGGAAACTACTATACCTCCTCATCGAAGGGTGGCAGATCTGCATCTCTGTCAGCCAGGCCCTCTTCCTCCGACTCTGCAGGGCTGTGGTCATCTGGGGAATGTCCGCTGGAAGGTAGCATGGAGGAAAGGTTGGAAGAAAGACTGGACATCGTTTTCCTGCCTTCCATTTCGTCCCGCAAAAAAGCCATCTGTTTATAATACCACAGTTTGGGTTCCTTTGCTTGTCTTGCTGCTGCTCCCGATTTTTTGATTTTATTAGCTTTGTATGCTCTCCTGTATGTGCTTCTGAGGTTGGCAAGTTTATCCTTCACCATGTTGGCAGTGCATCCTGGCACCCAAGTTTGCATATAATTTGCTAGCTCTTCTAGTGCTGCCGCTCGTACCTCTTTATTGCAATATAACGAGTGTTTTGAATTCCACAGGATGGGCGTGTCCTGGTATTTTTGAAGTAAGGCCTCTATAGATTCCTTGCTTTGTAGGAGGTCCATTGCAATTTTAGAAAAATTATATTTCTTTTTGAGTCTAGATTACAAAAACATAAACCACAGAAAAATAAATATTCAAAAGGATCAGCGTTGACCTTGATCTAATATGTGTCTTCAAATTTATTACCTATATCTAATTCCAAACACAGTCTCTCTTGTTTAAACAATGATTGGCAGCTCGGCCGCATTGCTTGTACCAAACATTGATTTGCTAGATGCAGAGCCATTGTTCACATTGCAGTAAATATTTTAAATATATTAAATTAAACAATGCTTACAAATGACAGTTTTCATCTAGGCACTCTTTCATGTGTAAATCTCATACCCCTGACAATGGATGACATAAAAGACACTTCCTAATGACCTCTGTACAACCAACACTTGAACAATACTTTGCCTGATCTGAATACACCATTCAAAAACTTGTCAATGAGGTACAGCATTGTTCACATCTCTATTTTGTGAGGTGTCCAAAAGCATTTGGATACCAAAATAACATTGTGGTACCCCATAGACAGAATAGCTTAAAAAGGGTGCAACCAACAGCCCAAACCCCCATCCCATGTGTCTACATTTTCAAGGCCTCTGCTGATCACATTTTTAAATTCCTTACCTTCCTGTCTCTCGCTCCTCGTTTCTCACGCTCGCCTAATTACCGCGTAAGATGCGTAATCACGGCGTAAACCTTTTTAACACTCCGCGTATTTATGAAACCCCGCCCTCGTCACCTTTGCGAGGCCCCTAATCAATGATTTTAGGAAATATGGCGTTAACTGTGTATGTTCTGGATGCGCTCGAAGATTCTCCGCGTAACGGACGTAAACACGTTGTTTGCATTCTCTACACTCCGCGTATGTATTAAACGCCGCCCTCTTCTCCGCCCATGGCGTAAGAATTCATCTTTTCCACGCCCATAATCTCTGTGGGAAAGGAAAGATGGCGATGTCACACGAGCGGGCACGATGCTCTCATGCCACAAGTGAAGGGACAGAGGCAGGGACGTCCCGATCAAGGAAAAGAAGATATAAAGCCACTAATATGCGGTTCCAGGAAATGGTGGAGTTAGTTTACATCATGCGAAAAAAGGACTATGATGGTGAATTAGGGCCATACAAGACCCCTAACCGCCGAAAGGCACATATTATGGACAAGGTGGCGAGGAGAATGCAGAGGATGTTTGGGATCACCAGGTCCAAGGAACAGCTGAGGAAACGATGGTCAGACTTAAAATTGAGGGAGCCACATCAGATGAAGAAAATACTTAAAATTCTGCGTAAAAGTAAGTAAATATATATTGGGTTTGGGGGGGGGGGGGGGTGGTGATTGTCTGCAATAATGTGTTGCCATGTATATTTCACCATCTGCCTCCTTGGCCTGCTTGTAATTTTAAAGACATGTTGTTATTTATTTTTTAGAACATAAATAACTACATATTTACAAACAGTGTTCTTAGTAAACAACGTAACATCACATAGTTTATCAGAAAGGCTCGGTTATTCCAGGAACAACACACCTGGACATGGCTCACTGGCCAAAAACTTTGTTTGTAAACATTGTGTAAAAGCTAGTTCTATAAAAAAAAAGAAGGAGAATGGGAAAGGCAAACAGGATTCATTCTAAAAACAGTGGTAATAAAGCAGATGTTTTCACATCTGCAATGCAGAGCACCTGTGTCTCCCCAAATCAAAAATGGGTTTTGGTAGGGTATCCCAGAAATACAGTTTAGGGGGGACATCCATGTGTGTCACTTTGCTAAAAAGGGGCAGGATCAGAGCTTGCCATATAGAAGTAATTGCAAAATGTAGGTTTGGTGAAAGATAAAAGTAACTAAATGAAAGCATCTTCTAAGCAATGTGTGCGATTTATGCTCTCCAATATCTGTGTGCTGATGAGTCTACATTTTTTTTGGTTTATTTTAGGGGAAAGAAGTCGCCAGCATTTGGAGGAGGCAGAGAGGGCCAGACAAGGCCAAAATCTGCCATCTCAACATGTGGAGGAGGAGGAGGATGTGGAAGGAGAAGAGGATGTGGAAGGAGAGGAGGATGTGGAAGGAGAGGAGGATGTGGAAGGAGAGGAGGATGTGGAAGGAGAGGAGGAAGGAAGAAAGGAGGAAGGAAGAGAGGAGGAAGAAGTAATTTTGGACTTAGAAGTCATAGCAGATGAAGGGCAAGTGGCGGAAGAACAATTTGGCGAATTGAAAGAAGGTGGATTGATGGATGAAGGAGGAGTCCAAGATGATGGGGAAGTGGTGGAAGAAGGAGGAGTGATTGAAGATGATGGGGAGGTGGTGGAAGAAGGAGGAGTGATAGAAGATGTCGAAGAGGTGGAAAGGAGAAGCCCATCAGGTCAGTGTCACCCTAGCTTGATTCCAAAAAACATATGTAGATAGGCCTCATTGAAAAATAATATTGTAAATGCCATTTTTTTTTTGTTGGTTTAGGGGAGGAGGATGGTGTGCCAAGATTTTCACGTGCAAGTGCTGCTATAATTATTCAGCAGGTAATGGAGTGCAGCACTGAAATGCACAATATGCGTGAAAGGATGTTTCTCATGGAACAGAATGTAACAAATGTCCTTTTGGAATGCAGCACGGAAATGGACAATATGCGGCAAAGAATGATGGTAATCGAAGCAAATTTTAAGAACATTATTGACATGATGGGCCGTGTCAAAGACTGAAACACCCCCCGCCCATCCCCCGCCCCCACAAACATTTTAACAGTTTGAATAATGAATACGCCAAAATTTGAAGATACACACACAGTGTGCCAACATGTGCTATCTGCCATCACAGAATATCTAATGTCTGTGCTTTGTGGGTCCAACCCCCTCCTCCATCCTCAAGTAGTTGAGAGGAAGGGTTTGCTCCCACAAAACACAGACATTGATCACCCATGATGTCAGATAGCACATGTGGCCATTTGTCTGTTGAACCAATGACATTTGGCGAGTTTGCACTGAATGTGTGTATCTTCCAATTTTGGCGTGTTCCAGTGTGAAAGCACACCATGACTGACTGCTGTTGTGAGTTTTTATATTTTTTGAATTTGATTTTGTTACTTTTTGACCATGTTGAACATTTTGGGATACTATAAAGTTTAGACCATAAAGAATAAACAACGCCAAAAATTATTTTCAATATATATATAGAATTATAAATCTCTCTAATCACTGAATTTAGTGAAGTAGAGATTTGACTCCAAATTCTCACCCAAAAATTTTGTTTTAGAAAAACACACCAAAAACAAGAAAAATGGTTACAAAATTATTGTTTTTTGTGCCTAAAAAATATGGCCAAAAATAAATTTAAGGCGGTAAACACCCCACCAAATATAATCTATATATATATATATATATGTAAACAATAAATCTAACTATATTTGAGGAAAAAAAAAGTGAACTTGTTAATAAATGTATAATCTGCATAATATTTTTGGTTGAATTACCTGAAAAAAAAAAAAATTTTTTAAAAAATTTTGAAGACTCCTAAGTACAAAAGCAGGGAGTAATGAAAAAAATCAAAAAATTTTTTTGGGGTCATGAACAAGCAAAAATAAAAAAAAATTGACCTCAACATTTACAAATGGAGTTGCTTCTTATTTCTAGACTCAATACCCTGTTTGTAGATGAGTGAATACTGTGCAAAATGTGGTTAGTTACTAAAAGTGGAGAAATCAATTATGCATTACAATTGAAGAAGTTAGTTAGAGAACCAGGAAGACAGAAAAAGAGAAAAAGCATTAATGACAAACAACTGTATAAAGTCCAATGGTCTAATTATTTATTATTTTTTAGAATATTCCTTTCTTTGGGGGCCGAATTAGAAAGAAATATGATCTGGCATAGCAATGGCCCCCCCGACCCATGAAGTACTCAACATATTTGTCGCGTACCTCACGAGCTGATTGGGGGGCCAAGCCAGCGCGACCAGTGTCCAGCCCGGGAAGGGGATCTGAGGGTAGTCTTGCCTCAGAACCGATGTCGGGTAGGTACGTCTGGGAGTGCCTGCGTAAAAAGTTGTGCAAAATGCAGCAGGCAAATACAACGGTGTCCAATTTATATTCCGCCAGATGTATCGATGTCCTGAACAGGCGGAACCGGTTGGTGAGTATCCCAAAGGCATTCTCGACTACCCTCCGAGCCCTGGCCAACCGAAAATTAAACACACTCCTCTCTGAGGTGAGGGTCCTCTGGGGAAAAGGCCGCATGAGGTGAGGACCAAGCCCGAAAGCCTCGTCCGCTAGGAACACAAACGGAAGTCCTTCCACATTATCTTCATCTGGTGGCAATGCCAGACCACCAGCTTGGAGACGATCATAGAAATCAGTCCGTGCGAACACTCCCCCATCAGACATCCGGCCATTCTTCCCCACGTCCACATATAGAAACTCATACTGTGCCGACACCACCGCCATCAACACAATACTATGATAACCCTTGTAATTATAATAGTAGGACCCCGAGCGGGGTGGGGGCACAATGCGGACGTGTTTCCCATCTATTGCTCCACCGCAGTTTGGAAAATCACACCGCTGGGCAAATTGGGAAGCCACAGACTGCCATTCCTGTGGTGTGGAGGGTAGCTGTGGGGACAAACAAAATTAGAGATTTAGTACTTTGTAACAAATACATCCTACAAGCATCCTTGTGACAGTTCACAGTATTAAAATTGCATTAGAAAAATGTGCATGGAGAATTTGGAAAATGAAATATATAGGGCCACTTCATTAAGAGACTCCACAGCCCTCTGATGGGGACAATAAAAGTTTGAAGGGGGGGGGGGGGGGGGGGAAAAACCCCAAAAAGTCCTGTTTGAAAAAATGGCAAGGTGGGTTTGTCCCTAGGATAGCATGCTGGACAGGTTAATATTGGGTAAGGGACAAATATGCAGGTAGGCCAAGAATAAAACATGTAAAGCTGATATCAACATGCATAGGGAGAAAAGCTAACGTTAGTTAAACACACAGCATATCTGGGAAAATAAAAATAAAGTTAGTTGGCCACATTATTAGAGCCAGGAAACTTACCTTAATATACTCCTCATGCATAACTTTGATGATGGCAGCACACGTGTCCGGTATGATGACCCCAAGCGCCTGCGGAGAGATGCCTGTCGAGAACTTGAGGTCCTGCAGGCTCCTCCCAGTCGCCAGGTACCGCAACGTGGCAATAAGCCTCTGCTCGGCCGTGATGGCTTGGCGCATCACAGTGTCCTGCCTCGTGATATAGGGGGACAGAAGATCCAGCAGACGGTTGAATACGGGGTCCGTCATGCGGAGAAAATTCCTAAAGTCATTAGGATTATTCTCCTGGAGTTCCCTAAGCAGAGGCATATGTGAGAACTGGTCACGCTGGCGCAACCAATTCTTGGTCCAGAAACGCCTCCGCCCCCTGTTTCTGGCCAAAGTACTGGACAAATGAACATATCCAGCAGCCATCCCATAAACAGCACCAACTCGCGAAAATTGACGCTGCTGCTCCATCATGGCTTCAAACCGGCCGGCTGGTCAGTCAAGAACACACTGAAACAGAAAGCACTCGCAAATCCAGCACTACCTGCGACAAACGCGCGACAAACAGATACGAGCGCACAGGATGCAACTGCTAAAGCAGAAACAACCTGCTTGCCTATAGCCGAATGACAACTACGTTACCGCAAGCACACGCACTGAACCCGTGAATACACGCTGTCAAAGCCTGGAGACCGAGAAGCGCGAATCAGCTCTAACCAAACCTTCACTAACACGAGCAAACACGTAACTAGCAAAAGAGGAACAGAGGGCGGCGCCATTAACTTTGGTCTTCCCCTTTATAGTGACGTCGTACGTAGTTTACGTGCACGCGTTCCGGTACGACGGGAATTTGGTCCGCTGGTGTGTACACGCCAGCGGAACAAAACACAAATCAGCCTTGTACGCCGGAAACTGTCGGGCAGACAGTTTCCAGCGCACAGATCCGGTCGTGAGTACAAGGCCTGAATGTTCTCATCCTTTATCCCGAAGTAATATAATTTTGAAAAAAAAAATATGATGAGGACGTTTATGCAACCTCCCGACGTCCATCTAGTTCTCATTTTTAATACAGCTGTATATACCATGTAAGCAGTGGCGGCCCGTCCATAGGGGCGCCCGGGCGCCGCCCCCCATCCCACAGTCAGTAAAAAAAAAAAAAAAAAAAAAAAATTTTTTTAAGTCTGTCCCTTTAAGATTTTTTTTTTCCCAAAAACGGGCTTTATGTGCTTTGTGTCCGCGCGCCGGACGCCGGGAACAGTGCTGTTGGAGTAGCGCCACGTCTGTGCAATCACGGGATTGCAGACGCGGCGCTACATTGGCACAAAAAATATGCCATTGTGGCGTTCTCCATCGCGCCACTCGCTTCCGGCGCGATGGAGTGTACTGTTATGGCCGGGCGGGTGCATACACTGTCTGTGTGCACCCGCCCGTCTCTGTGCTTGTTGCGACGTCACTGGGAAAACAGGAAGTGACGTCGGGTCAGCTCGAGCTCAGTGCGCCCGACCGTGGAAGAGGTAAGCCTGCCTGTCTCTACATCTGCGGCCGCTTCACAGCATCCAACCCCCCCCCCGCGATTTCCACAAACTATTTTCGTATTCGGCGGGCGGGCGGCCGGGCCCCCCCCCCCCCCCGTTTATTGAAACTTTTTTTTCTATTTAGTATTCGGCGGCACCATATCCCCCCCCCCCACCCCCGGGTATTCAAAGTCATTTTTTGCATCTAATATTCGGCGGCGGCCACCCCCCCCCCCCCGCTTATTCAAACTCTTTTTTTTATCTAATTTTTTAATATTTTATGTTATATTAGTTAAATATATTAAGCTTATTAACAGTTTATTTTTTATATTTGATTCAATTTAGCATTAAGTATAAATTTTTTTTTTTTTTTTAATAACTGGGGGGGGGGAGGTGGTCTGGTGGGGTAGTGTTACCGCCCGCTGTAGTGTTATTTGTGCTGTAATGAATTTTTACATAGAAAAGAAATGTTGTTAATAAATGGGTAAATGAATTATAAAAAAAAGATTTTTCCAATAACGGTTATTAAAAAAATCTTTTTTTATAATTAATTTACCCATTTATTAACAACATTTCTTTTCTATGTAAAAATTCATTACAGCACAAATAGCGGGCGGTAACACTACCCCACCAGACCACCCCCCCCCCCCCCCAGTTATTAAAAAAAAAAAACTTTTTTTATACTTAATGTGCAGGGAAAATATCGGCCGTCAACACCACCCCACCCCCCGCTTGCAAATTGTCCTGCGACTTGGGACTGGAAAGTTGCAGGATAAGTTGGACCCGATGATTTCCAATGAGAACTGTTCATATCTGTGCAACTTTGAAGTAGTCCCTGCATTACTTTTGTCCCACTTTGATGTGACTTGAGGTCCATAGACCTCCAGAATACATAGGCATTGCTTTAAGTCGCTGCAAAATCGCACCAAAAAATTGTGGCAGAATCTTGCGACTTTCAGGCTAATGCAGTCTGAAAGTTGCACAATTCTACTGCAATTCTGATGTGACTTAAAGGAGTTCTCTGAGCTAAAACTTTTAACCCCCGCTGTGCCCGGGCTGTAAAACTATACAAAATAAACTTTCACTTACCTGCCTACGATCCCCCGTTGTTCCGATATCGCCGTCCCGTTCTCCGGTCCCGGTCTCTTCCACTTCCTGGGGGTCGGTGACTCACAGTGCGCTCAGCCTATCAGCGGCCGCAGCAATGTCCCGTCGCGACCGCTGATAGGCTGAGCGCACTGTGAGTCACCGACCCCCAGGAAGTGGAAGAGACCGGGACCGGAGAACGGGACGGCGATATCGGAACAACGGGGGATCGTAGGCAGGTAAGTGAAAGTTTATTTTGTATAGTTTTACAGCCCGGGCACAGCGGGGGTTAAAAGTTTTAGCTCAGAGAACTCCTTTAAAGCAATGCCTGTGTATTCTCGAGGTCTACGGACCTCAAGTTGCATCAAAGTGGGACCAAAGTAATGCAGGGACTACTTTGAAGTCGCACAGATATGAACGGTTCTCATTGGAAACGACTTGTCATGCAACATTTAAGTCCCAAGTCGCAGGACAAGTAATTCCTGCAGTCTCTGGTAATCTTGTGCAGTATGTCCGCAGTCTCTGGTAATCTTGTGTAGTATGTCCGCAGTCTCTGGTAATCTTGTGTAGTATGTCCGCAGTCTCTGGTAATCTTTTGCAGTATGTCTGCAGTCTCTGGTAATCTCCTGCAGTATGTCCGCAGTCTCTGGTAATCTCCTGCAGTATGTCTGCAGTCTCTGGTAATCTTGTGCAGTATGTCCGCAGTCTCTGGTAATCTTGTGCAGTATGTCCGCAGTCTCTGGTAATCTTGTGCAGTATGTCCGCAGTCTCTGGTAATCTTGTGTAGTATGTCCGCAGTCTCTGGTAATCTTTTGCAGTATGTCTGCAGTCTCTGGTAATCTCCTGCAGTATGTCCGCAGTCTCTGGTAATCTCCTGCAGTATGTCTGCAGTCTCTGGTAATCTTGTGCAGTATGTCCGCAGTCTCTGGTAATCTTGTGCAGTATGTCCGCAGTCTCTGGTAATCTTGTGCAGTATGTCCGCAGTCTCTGGTAATCTTTTGCAGTATGTCCGCAGTCTCTGGTAATCTCCTGCAGTATGTCCGCAGTCTCTGGTAATCTTCTGCAGTATGTCCGCAGTCTCTGGTACTCTTGTGCAGTATGTCCGCAGTCTCTGGTAATCTTGTGCAGTATGTCCGCAGTCTCTGGTAATCCTGTGCAGTATGTCCGCAGTCTCTGGTAATCCTGTGCAGTATGTCCGCAGTCTCTGGTAATCTTGTGCAGTATGTCCGCAGTCTCTGGTAATCCTGTGCAGTATGTCCGCAGTCTCTGGTAATCCTGTGCAGTATGTCCGCAGTCTCTGGTAATCTTGTGCAGTATGTCCGCAGTCTCTGGTAATCCTGTGCAGTATGTCCGCAGTCTCTGGTAATCTTGTGCAGTATGTCCGCAGTCTCTGGTAATCTCCTGCCCATTTCGAGTCCTTCATTACTAACAGTGTCATATTTTAGTTTGTTTGCACCGATCTGTAAGGCTGCGCTATATACCATAATTTGTGATGCTGGGGCTATATACTCTGTGCTGTGACGCTGAGCTGTATACTCCTGACATTGAGTGGAATACAGGGGACGGAGTGGTGGATTATATAAGGGGTGTGGCTTATGAGAAGTGGGAGGGACCAAATGTGGAAGGGCGGGATATTGCGCCCCCCCATCATAAAACTTCACCAGCCGCCACTGCATGTAAGCAAGATTTGCACTTTTTGGGGCAGGAGCCTTTTTTTTCAATTAAAACTACATTCGTGACTTTCTTTTTATTGCCGTTAATTTTTTTTATTTTTTTTGTAAACAATAAACTGCCTCATATTAGAGTTACCTAGAAACAATAAACTTTTTTTTGCAGTGCTTGGCTATCCGCCAGGGGTCTCCAAACTTTTGAAACAAAGGGCCAGTTTATTGTCCTTCAGACTTTTGGGGGGCCAGACTGTGGCCAGCAGAAGTGGAAATTTTCCTTGCATCAATGGAAATAAACATTGCCACATTTGGTGTCAGTCGGAGGAATAGCGCCCCATTGTTGGTATCATTGGAAGGAATAGTGCCCCACTGTTGACATCAGTGGGAGAAATGGTGCCCCACTGTTGATATCAGTTGTCAGAATAGTGTCTCATATCAATGGGAGGGATATGCTTCAAGGGCCAGATAAAGGCAAGCAAAGTGCCACATTCGGCCCCCAGTCTGCAGTTTGGACACCACTGCTATCCGCTCATAGCATGCAGATCTTTTACAATCCTCCAGTCTTTGGACATCCACAGACACAAAATCAGAGTTGACAGACACAATCCGGGTAAACCCAACCAGGGGTTATAATGGTAATTTGACATTTCTTAGTTCATGCAGTTGGGATTTACCTGAAATAAATCCCTGTGAAGTGATCATAGGGCCCGCTTTTCATCTCTAATTACCACCAGTCAGGGGGAGGCAACTACTCTGCATGCAAGCAGTGTGTAGGACTGCCTCTTGGGAGTGTAATAAGTAGTTCTGTGGGCGGTTCCAGGAGAGAGGGGAAGTGTCCTTTGCTTAGTTCAGAAGAGCTGGCATTGTGTTATTGAGCCTGTTAGAGTGCTGGCACAAGAAACAAAAAAGCACATTTCTCTTTCCTTGCAGCAGGAGGCACTGGATTAGTAGAGATGATGGCAACACAGTTTTAATGCTGGCATAGCAATCATAAAAGCACACCATCTCGTGTTCCCTAGAGCAGGGAGAGCACAGAGGTGCTAGGTGGGAAAAGTATAAGCAAAGGCTTCCTTTATCTCCCGCAGGGATCATTTACAAAAAGCAGCACTGGTGTTGCTACATCAGCAGTGCCTGTGTAAGGCAGGCCCCATACAGAACTATAGGATGGTGGTAAGAGGGCAGGTCACCCCGCTTACAAGTAGCCTACTGGGGTGGCCTTTCTTCATTACAGGACACTGCTAACTACATCCACCTGCAAGCTAAATTTGTAACACTTATTAGTGGTCTCTTATTCAATGGCTTGGAAATTAAAGCAGAGTTCCACCGAAAAGTGGAAGCTCTGCTTATCCCCTTCCTCCTCCCTCCAGTGCCACATTTGACACCTTTTGGGGGGGGGCACCTGATTTTGACAGGTACCCATTCCCACTTCCGAGCGATCTCACAGCGGCTTTCCACCCCCTCCTCTTTCCCCCCATCGCCGGGCCATTAAGAGAGCGTGCACAGTAGGGAACCAGCTTTGAAGCCGCAAGGTTTCACTGCTGGTTTCCCTTACAGGCAGTGGCAGCACCCAAAAGCCAATGGAAACATTGGCTGGGGGGGCGACATCACTGAATTCCAAGACAGGTAAGTGTCCTAATATTAAAAGTCATCAGCTACAGTATGTGAAGCTGCTGACTTTTAATAATTTGCTGGGGGGAGGGGCAGAACTCTGCTTTAAGTCAAGCTGGGCACCAGCTACAAATGTACAGTATACTGAAACTCATGTGCCCAGACTTCAGTTCTGGTCCTCTTCTTTCTCCACAGAAAATACCTGTAAGTTCAGGAAAGCGAAAACAGGGAATGAATGTTCCTACAAGAGCAAACCTTATGGTGATTTATTGGCCCTGCATAGTTGGCAAATGTGCATGCATTTTCAGACATTGCAGTAGCAGCTTGGACTTTTTTTTTTACATGTGTTTTACATGAACAAGTCTAAGGAAGGATTTTTGTTGAAATCCACACTGAAAATACAAAAAGCAGGATGTGAATCTTGCCTTAAAGTTTTGCTAGGTGTCAGTTTCATCCACCAGTTTTCTCAGAGATACAGTTTCCTGCTTTTGCTGCACGCAACAAGGTGTTGTTAATGAATGTTACTGGAAAAACATTTTGGAAATATCGTACAACACCAATAACAAAACACCTTTCCCGAAGTTTGTCTCTGTCGTTTCAAGTGAAACTCAAGTGATTCATTCATGCTCCTCGTAATTTTGATCTTGACTGAGGCAAACAGACAAGATGCAGCCTGTGTGTGAAAACCATAAAATGTCTCATTTATTTTATCGGTCTAGATTATGGCTGATATCTGTCAGGACCTCGACATTTTGATGGTCAGCATTGGTCGTCTTTTTTTACTTTTCTGACACAAATCTGTTGTATTTGTAATTGACTGTTACTGGATCCTTTGTATACTTCCTATTTTGTAGGTGTGTCTATTTGGAAGCTGCCTTTTTTTCTTAAATAAAAAATTTGAAAGAAAAAATGTCTAATTCACAACCATGCTAATTCTATGAATTTAAACCATATCTGCACAAAGAAAATGATGTACAGGTTTATTTTTCCCAGTGTAATTTTGCCTTAAAGCCAGGGAAATGCCACGGAGAATGAAATATCAAAATGTTGCTGTTTTCTAACAGGGGAATAACTTTGGAGGACTTCCTCTAACTTTCTGTTATGTCTGTAGAAGAGGAAGAAGAGAAATTTTCCTCAATTGCGCACAGACAGAAATATATAAACTGACAAGACAGGGCTACTAATCCTTCCCTACTTATTTAAAAAGAAAAAAAGGCCAAAAAACTGTCTTGGTTATAAATACACTAATGCCTTGTAGACACGATCGGAATTTCCAATGGGAAAAGTCAGACGGAATTTTTTCATCGAATATTCCGACCGTGTGTATGCCCCTTTGGAGTTTTTCCATTGGAAATTCCGACGGACTTAGAAAGAGAACATGTTCTCTTTTTTTCCGATGAAATGAGATCGATCGGAAATTCCGTTCGATTGTATGAAACTTGCATGGTCAGAATCAAGTCGACGCATGCTCGGAAGCATTGAACTTCATTTTTCTCGGCTTGTCGTAGTGTTGTACGTCACCGCGTTTTGGATGGATGGAATTTGGTGTGACAGTGTGTATGCAAGACAGCTTGAATGGATTTCTGTCAGAAAAATACGTCAGGGTTTATCCCGACGGAAATTCCAGTTGTGTGTACCGCCATTAGTTTGGTCTATTCTTACTACTGAAAAATTTGAACTCTGCAACAAGCTCAATTCAATGCTGTGGCGAATAACAGTGCAAATACATGCAAATATTAAAAGTTAAATCTGCCTTATTAGCCTCCTATCACACGTTGCACAGAAGACTAGGAGAGATATGGGTAGCACAAGGAGCTAAATCAGACTCTGCTGCGCATGTGCTGACAGTGAACACGCAGACAGGTGGAAAGAGCCGAGTTTGTAAAGTGATAGTAAACACACAGGGCCAGATTCACGTAGGAGAGCGTATCTTTGTGCGGGCGTAGCGTATCCTATTTACGCTACGCTTCTGCAACTTAGACAGGCAAGTGCAGTATTCACAAAGCACTTGCTCCGTAAGTTGCGACGGCGTAGCATAAATCTGCCGGCGTAAGCCTGCGTAATGCAAATGTGGAAGAGGTGGGCGTGTTTTATTAAAATGAGCCGTGACCCCATGCAAATGAAGCGCCGATCGTATGGCGCATGCGCGCGCATGCTCATTATCACGTCGAATTTACTCCCTAAGATACGCCGGCTCAATGCCTGTGATGTTAACGTAACCTACGCACCTACGTAAACGGCGTAAAAAGATACGCTTTTTCCGACGTCCATACTTTGCATTGGCTGCGCCTCATATAGCAGGGGTAACTTTACGCCGGATGTAAGTCTATCGTAAACGGCGTAGCGGGCGCAAGTATGTTCGTGAATTGGCGTCTCTACCTAATTTACATATTCAACGCGTAAATCTACGGAAGCGCCCCTTGCGGCCAGCGTAAATATGCACCCAAGATACGACGGCGTAGGAGACTTACGCCGCTCGTATCTTGGCCAAATTTATGCGTAACTGATTCTAAGAATCAGGCGCATAGATACGACGGGTAAAATTCGGACTTACAACGGCGTACGTGGAGATACGCCTTCGTAAGTCCTTTGAGAATCTGGCCCACACTGCTTAATTTACATTGTGCCTTCTATTTCTGTATGTGGATGATGGCACTGTATTTTATTGAAAAAAAAGAACCCTTTTCCCTAATTGATATATAGCTGTCACATGACCAAGCTATCAATTTACTCTTGCCGGTTAGATTGGAGCCGTGGATGAAAGAAGGGGAGGTGAGTATGTGCAACTGTAAAAAATATCAGGTAGGAGAACCTGTAGCTTCAACCAGAAAATCACAGAAGTTTAAGTACAATTACTCATGCATAGAGCTATACTTAGTTGCAGCAGCAGCTCAACAGCTGGATTTTTAGAAGAAATCTCGGTGTCACCACAATGTTACTGAGTCTCTGTTGAAAGCTGCAGGGACTCAACTATACATTCTTTCCAACACTACCCTGCAGTGTTGCCAACCTACCAGATTGAAATTTACTGGCACTACACCCAAAATTTACTGGCGCAGCCACGTTTTTACTGAAGTTACTAAATTAAATTTTTAGGTGCAAATTTCAGTATTTGGGCTACAAACAAGTACGCTAGGCAAATAGCAATGTGATTTAAGGTAAATATTAAGGTAAAAAAAGATAATTTTGCTATTTTCGAAATAATAAGGGCAAATTATTTAGTCACATCACCCCCTGCCTCCATCCCCCTCTGCCACCAACACCCCCTGCCTTCACCCCGCTTTGCAGTGCCACAATCTCCCCCTGCCTCCAATCTCCCTCTGCCTCCAATCTCCCCCTGCCTCCAATCACCCCCTGCTTCCATTGTCCCCTGCTTCCATCTCCCGTTGCGGTGCCACCAACAACCCCTGTCTCCATCCCCCACCCTCTGCGGTGCCACCATCCACCTCTGCGGTGACACCAACACCCCCTGCCTCCAATATCCCCCTGCCTCCATCCCCCTCTACGGTGCCACCACAGCCACCATCACCCCCCGGCTCCAATCCATGGACATTTACAACCGGGGGAAAAAAGTGCCCGTTTTTACGAATTGTCCGTAAAAATATGGACGGTTGGCAACACTGCTACCCTGGCAAAATAAGCATAGGAGAGCTGCAAGCATAAAAGATGTGCACCTGTCTGATTTCATGCAGGTAAAGTGAGGTGCTCTTGAAAGTAGAATGGTTTTATATAGGATGAAAGTCAATTTTACTATGAAATCCTGGACAAGCTAAAGTGTTAACAATTATTACTGTTGAAAATGTTAAATATTGGGATCTGACATACACACACACACAAGACCATAAAAATAGAGCCTTGTTTAGTATGTTAGAGTTAAAGTTTTGTTACATTCCATGATAATCTTCACACAGTTTTCTTCTCTTTGATGAGCAGCTCAAGCTACACATGCTGAGGTTACACTGGGTTTCTGGAAGCCATTTGAAATGTTTACGAAGTGGTCTTCTGACCCGTCAGTTCACCAAGTAAGGCCACAGGTTGCTCCTGCTGTCTTAAGATTCACTCTTTGTGCTTGCTGCAATTGAAGTAGATCCAGAATTTTTGTTTATTTGGGTTAGGAAATCTTGGGACATCATTAAAATTGTTGCTGGTTAAGCAGGAATAACAAGCTTACTGTGGGTAAAACTTGATTTGACACAGATATTCCACAGTGACTCAAGCAGACCTATTTTTAGAGTAAAAGAAAAATACTTTGGACAATGCTGCTATTCAGGTGAAAAAGACAGTGATGCCTGTTAGAAGTTATTTAAGGTCAGTTCAATAAAATAATATACTAATATAGTGCAGTAATTGCAGTCATTTTTTATACCTGCTGAGACCTGCCTAAGGTTGTAATATGCAGATGAGCCCCCACCAGCAAACCAGAAAACAAGAATAATTTGTTCTTGGCATGTAGGTCATGGCTTCTATCTAAGGAGATAAAGTAGGGGAGTTGTATAAATTCCAACAACTCTACAATGCAACATTTTCTATTCATTAGTGCCTATTATATATGTTCTATATGCACTGTACTATCTTAAAGAATATGTAAAGGAAACACTTAATATCCCTGATATGTGCCTGTATACATAGGCATGTGCACAGGAAGTGCCGGGTGTGCCTGAGCACACCCTAATTACCCCATATGCATTGTTAGCATAGTCCAGAGGCAATACCAGGTGGGTGGTTGGGGGTGCCAGCATAAATGCCCCCCATTATAAAGGCTAGGCTCAACTTTAGGAACATGTTACACCCATTTTTAGGGTGTAATTTAATATGCTTCTAATTAACTGCCACCCACCACCAGAGCCTCCTCCCTGTGACAGCAGGTGGCATTGATATGTGTTTGAGCTTTGGGGTCCACACCCTAATGCAATAGGCTGCGCACACTTATGCCTGTGTAGACTTTTCATATCCACTGTATGTTGTAAAATCCGGCAGCACAGCTAAGTTGCCCCTGCTATATTTGTGTATTCGGGTACAATCCTAAGTAAATGGCAAATAAAGTCTGGAGAGTTGTTGATCCTGTTGCAGAACACAGTAAAATGCACATTTTACTGCACTTTAATGCAATGTAATAGTGTGAAGCCAGCCATCCGTCGATCTTCTAAACCTCCAGACCTCACAACTGCACAATTTAATCTTGAATTAAAAAATGTGAATTAAAACCTTGGCTAAACAAACAATAGCATTGGCATGGAAGTTCTCGACCCTCAATATATGGAACATGGAAAAATAGAAGCAAGCCTTTACTACCCCTTTCGCCAAATACACGAGAATCTAGCAACCTTGGATAGATCGCTTCTTGCTGACTGAGTTTGACTCCACTCTGCTTAAACCTTAATGCCATAGTATTGCCCCTTCTCTCACTCCTTGACCACCAGTACCGATGTATGTCCCCTCCTTTTCTCCTCCTCCCTTTCTGTCTCCACTCTCTCACATTTTACCGTTAACTTTTGTGAACTTATGACTTTTTCCCATTGGTCCACCATTAATACGTTTCTCAGTTTCCACCCACTTGATTGCTTATAGGCACATTTGCTTGGATTCACATGAATATATCATTAGGGTATGTTCTATATAAACTGCTGCATCAGCCTGTAATCTTTTTCAGCTTTCAATAAAGCTTTTTGAACAGGGAAACAAACCACAGTACAGACTTTCATGGCAGGCCACACAACAAACAAAACATCTTGGATTTTGCAGGAAATAAATTCTGAGCAATAAATTCTGAGCATAGAACAGATAAATAATATCAGATTCCCAGCATTTCCTCGCTGTAGTTTTCCAGCCATCTTGCTGCCTCCAAGATGCATGTGGGTTAATTAATGTCATTAGCCCCTAATCTCCCTAATCTGACAAATCCTCCTCCTCGGATTTAAGGTAACAATCTTTATAAAATACTGCATCCCCTGATCCTAATGAAATGAATACATAATCCAAATCAAAGGAGTTTTGCAATTTATAGCTATGAGAGAAGCAGAATAATATTATTCACTATGACTGTAGTATGTTGCTACACTGTACTATAATGCTATGTCTGTTCAGTTGCCTCTTCTGTTCTTTCCTCTATTTTCATACAGACATACTAATGGGTGAAACACCTTTTTTTCTTTTATCTAAAATTAAGTTCTCTAAAGAAAAAAATATTTTGAAAAGAGTTTGAAATGGTCAAAAAGTGCCCACAATGGAAGATTTCACATTAATTCCTTTTTGTAACATCTCCAAATTTTACATGTTACTTCACTCTTAAGCCTCGTTCGTACACATGACCGTTTTCCTCTGCAAAATCCATCAAGAAAAATGCTGGCAGAGCTTTTTGCCGAGAAAAACGGCCGTGTGTATGTTTTTCGTCGAGAAAACTGTTGTGGATCTTGACGAGAAAAAAAGAGAACATGATTTATTTTTTCTCGCCGGGAGTCTCAATTTCCTTGTTGTGTTTCTCGTCGGGCTGGTTTACGTCGAGAAACATGTTCGTGTGTATGCTTAGAAACCTGCGCATGCTCAGAATAAAGTATGAGACGGGAGCGCACCTTCGGTAAAAATAGCGTTCGTAATGGAGATAGCACATTCGGCACGCTGTAACAGACTGAAAAGCATGAATCGTCTCTTACCAAACTTTTACTAAACACGCAGTAACATGAGATTAGCAAAAGCAGCCCAAAGGGTGGCGCCAGTGGAATCGAACTTCCCCTTTTATAGTGCCGTTGTACGTGTTGTACGTCACTGCGTTTTGGCTTGACAGTGTATATGCAAGGAAAGCTTGACAAGAAACTTGTAAAGCTTGACAAGAACCTTGTCCGGCAAAACAAAGTTTATTTTACGACGAGATTCTCGGCCGTGTGTAGGAGTCCTAGTGACAATACAGAGTGAATCTACACAACAATGCCACAGAAAACAATAAAAAACAAAACAGGTTTTGTAAGTATAGAATACAAGTCAAGGCTATTGTGAATTTAATTAAAATTATCACAGATTTGATATCTCATAATAAAATTACACCCTACGGTGATATACATAAACACAATAAAATAATGCACTACAGAAAACAAAAAAGAAAACCAATAGTCTCAATACTTTAATTGCCCCTTTTGTTGGACAACATGGTCTGTTGAAGGTAAAGTTGAAAAAGAATAGACTTACTGGCAGGACCAACAGGTAAAAGTAGAGAAAAAAAATCATAAAACAAGAAAACAAATTACGTCACCACATCTAAGACATGGTAAGCTGCAATATATTACATTTTTGCTTTTGGGTTTTATACCACTTTAATGAACATTCAGTGCTATTGTCAGTATACGCTAAACTATATTTAGAATTATCAGATAAGTCTCACTTAAACAAAACTATTTTGGTACAAACAAATGAAATTTAAAAATCACAAAGAGAAAAATCATACATACAACACATTTTATATTAAAAACATCCTGCTCATTACAATAAAAATTCCAGTTGTCAGTTTCATCAGATCATTTTCAAGTTAGTGCATTTGAAAAAGCCGATACTTATAAAACTCTCATTTTGATTTTTTTTTTTCTTCTGTTAATAAGCCTGCATATAAGCAGACATGTGTTTTTAATGGCCGAGTGTAGGAAAATCAGAGCCATGTGAGCAGAAATTAAACATGTTAGCTGAAAGTGCTGGAGGCAGTATTAACTCGCATGACTGGCATACATGCTGAATGATCACCCCAGGATTCTATGACCTTGGAAAGAAAAAAGCTCAGGTCACAGATTAATTAAATAGTTTCATCCATATTGATTTTCTCTACAGCTTTATATATAAGAACTGCACTGCAGCATTACCAGTACCAAATCATAAATTCTACTGCCATGTACATTTTGTTGCAACCCAAAAACAATAATTTTATATATTGCAGCTTACCAGTCCTTAGATGAGGTGGCTGCATACATTTCCGATTTCCAGGCTGTCCTGGGGTGATAACACTTACTACCTACATTGTACCTTGGGAGGAGTAGCATTGTCACGCTAAAGGCCCCTTTCACCTGGGCTATCCGATCAGGTCCGCCTGTCAGTTTTTCAGGCGGACCTGATTGGACCATCCATTCACCCCTATGGAGCGGCAGATGTCAGCGGAAACACGCTGCTATCCGATCCTATCCTGTTCAGCAAATCCAAACAGATGGTGGTCCTATTTTCCATCCGTCTGGTGGATCAGATGGGATGCAGTGATTTTGCACAAAACAGCCCCATTCCACCCTTTCTCGGGTCACGCCAGGCTCCTGTGCTGCTCTGTTGTCCATTCACACACGGAGCATGGCTCAGTCTGCCCCCACTCTCACCTCATTGGCTCACTGGCTGTGATTGACAGTAGTGGAAGCCAATGTCTCCTGCTGTTGCCTTAGACAATGACGAGAAGGAGACCTGGGAGAGCTTCTGCTCCCATGCACATCGCTAGATTGAGATGGGGCTCAGGTAAGAATAAGGGGGGCTGCTGCACACATAAGGTTTTTTACCTTCATGCATTGAATGCATAAAAAGAGTCTCTATAATGCTTAAATTGAAGACTATGCAGAAAAGCCTAGTACTAGCTGTCTCCTTGTTGTTTGTCCTCCTGGTTTTGCTTTGTTAAAGTGTTAAAGTGGCTGTAAACCCTTTACAACCACTTTGACCTACAGGTAAGCCTAGATTAAGGCTTACCTGTAGGTGCAAGAAATATATCCCAAACCTAAAAGGTTTAGGAGATATTTGCAAAGAATTGCGGCACCGATGTCTACATCGCCGTAGACATCGGGCACAGGCGCATTGAGCGTGCCGCTACTAAAGGCATCATGCCTTTAGTGGTGGCTCCCACGTGCATATGTGGGAGTGATGTCATCACTGCTCTGGCCAGTCACAGCGCTGGATCCGATGGAGTGTACTCACAATAGGATCGAAATCCGCGCCGAAATCCCATCACGATGACGTGTCGCGCCGTCGCCGCGATGATGACGCGGCGACGTGCGCGACGCGGTCATATAAGGAATTCCACACATGCGTCGAATCATTACGACGCATGCGGGGGATCCATTCGGACGGATTGATCCGGTGAGTCTGTACAGACCAGCGGATCAATCCGTTGGAATGGATTCAAGCGGATAGATTTGAAAGCATGTCTTCAAATTTTTATCCGCTTGAAATCCATCCCAGGGGATAAAAATCCGCGGAAACAGATCCGCTGGGTTGTACACACCAGCGGATCTATCCGCTGGAACTGATCCGCAGATCAATTCCAGCGGATAGATCCTCTCGTGTGTACGGGGCCTAAAGGGTACATCCAACAATATAATTCCCAATTAATATCACATCATTTGATTTTGTTTAAACCCATAGGGAAAAGAACAGTATACATTAATTTAATTTAAAAAGAGACAGATTTGCTTGTCAGTGAAACACATTGTTTGATTAACTGGGTTAGCATTTCAAATTAAAAAGCCATTTATATAACGATGTATTTCATACCAGAATACCTCTGTATAGTTATAGAGTAAACCACATTTTTCTGAGATTAGATATTCATATGTACAAGGTCAATTCTACGTACTATCGTGCTTAAAAAGTTAACTGGATACAAGAGAGCAGAATTTCAGCAGCACTATCATTGTGATGCCAGAGTGCAAGATGTGGTGATATACAAAAACTGATAACCTTCAATGATTCCAGCTCCATACTACAGGAAATTCTCCTACCAATGTTGAATGACTATATCAGTTAATGATAGTATTTTGATTAAAATTGTACTTAGGTAGGACCTTACCCAACTTTGCAATATGAACATAAGCTAAAGGTGGCTGTACGTGATAATCATGAAATTGTCTCTTGTTAGATTATTGTCAAGTTGGGAAATGACTATGTCGCTAAAGACATTCCTTGGTTGGATACGCCTTAAAAACTGCATTTTACAGGCAAATTTCTATTAACCACTTGCCGCCCGCCAATGACAAATTGACGTCGGCAAAGTGGTTGTAGAATCCTGACTGGACGTCATATGACGTCCTCAGGATTCTAAGCCGCTGCGCGCCCCCGGGGGTGCGCATCGCGGCGATCGTTGTTGCGGGGTGTCAGTCTGACACCCCGCAACACCGATCTTGGTAAAGAGTCTCTCACGGAGACTCTTTACCACGTGATCAGCCGTGTCCAACCACGGCTGATCACGATGTAAACAGGAAGAGCCGTCGACGGCTCTTTCTCACTCGCGTCTGACAGACGCGTGTAGAGGAGAGCCGATCGGCGGCTCTCCTGACAGGGGGGGTTCGCGCTGATTGTTTATCAGTGCAGCCCCCCCTCGGATCGCCACATGGACCACCAGGGAAGCCCACCCTGGACCACCAGGGAAGGGCAACAAAAAAAAAGTCTAAAAAAAAAAAAAAAAGTAAAAAAAAAACCCATTAAAAAAGATGCCAATCAGTGCCCACAAATGGGCACTGACTGGCAACATAGGAAAAATAAGTGCCGCCCCACAGTGTCCATCAGTGCCACCCCACAGTGTTCATCAGTGCCACCCACAGTGTCCATCAGTGCCACCCCACAGTGCCCATCCATGCCCAGTGCCCACCTATCAGTGCCCATCTGTGCCAACCATAAGTATCCATCAGTGCCACCCATAAGTGCCACCCATGAGTGCCCATCTGTGCCGCCTATGTGTGCCCATCAGTGCCGCCCATGAGTGCCCATCAGTGCCGCCTGAGTGCCCATCAGTGCCGCCTATGTGCCCATCAGTGCCGCCTATGTGTGCCCATCAGTGCCGCCTATGTGTGCCCATCAGTGCCGCATACCAGCGCCGCCAATCAGTGCCACCTTATCTGTGCCCGTCAGTGCTACCTCATCGATGTCCATCAGTGCCATCTCATCAGTGCCGCCATATCAGTGCCCGTAATTGAAAGAGAAAACGTACTTATTTACAAAAAAATTAACAGAAAAAAATAAAAACGTAATTTTGTTTTCTAAATTTTCAGTCTTTTTTTAGTTGTTGCGCAAAAAAAAAATCGCAGAGGTGATCAAATACCACCAAAAGAAAGCTCTATTTGTGGGGAAAAAGGGACGCCAATTTTGTTTGGGTACAGTGTAGCATGACCGCGCAATTGCCATTCAAAGTGCGACAGTGCTGAAAGCTGAAAATTGGCTTGGGCGGGAAGGTGTATACGTGCCCTGTATGGAAGTGGTTAATGAAAATGTTTATTTCATCCACGAGTGATAACAAAATCTATATACTTTAGACGTTTTTATCTTCTATGAAAAAAAACAAATTTGTTGCATACATTTAATGTAATCTGTCTACACGGTGCTTAAGGGCGGCTACATTTCAGATTTAGTTTTGCCAGACAGAAAGATGTTGATTATACAGGAAACCTTCCTAATATGCTTTTTTTCTGTGTAGCCATTTTTGAGTAAAGCTGCCCGTATATGTGGAGACAAGCCTTTTACGGAAATTGCGACCAGGACAAAGTGATCATTGAAAGGCCACTGGCATTCATGTGCCAGTGGCAAAATGGCACTCTCCAATGATCACATCATTCATCTCATCTAACCAAGCTAAATAATTATCAGAAAGGAAAATCATTAGAAGCTTTTACACGTGCCACCTATCAGCATAGAACATCTAAAACAAGCCTTCTCTGGATACTTTGGCTGTGTATGGGAAATCAAATAAATACATTTTTAGAACTTCTGGTAACCTTTTTTTGTTGAACCAATGCTGCAAAATGTTCTGCAAAGCTGACTTACATTAATTCACTTTGCTGAGTCACACCAGTTTAAAAAAAATCAGCTGGGATAAAGCTCCCCTAGGTAGGTGGCCTCTTTTTTTAACTCACCTCTGATTTATTCTACAAATTTTACGCTCCTTGAACTACTAAAACTTCAACAGCAATAAAAATATTGCCTTGTTTGAATTATGATTGTGTTCATAACAAGTCAGTTCTTCAGACCATACACACTTTATTATTTGTGTTCATTTTTATAAGCACGTTAAAAGTGAATGGGAAACCAGCAGTGAAATGCAGGAAACACAGTGGACTGAATCACATCCTGTAGAACAGGAAGACCTGGATTAAGAATCCAGGATCTCTGCAAAAATCAATTACAGGTTGTTTTTGGCAAAGGAATGGACTTATGTTCTATTTATAAAAAGTAAATCCTTATGTTACTAAGCCATGGACAGGTATGTGCGTAATACAATGTGGCACATTATTTTCCTGCTTTTTTTCGGAAATTAATAATGTTTTCTCAAGATGATTTCACAGCATCAAGGTTTAATTGAGAATATGTGCATGCATAATAGTGCACAGACCATATGCAGACAACCTGTGGTTCTACAGCTGCTGTGGAATAATACTTTCAAGGTATACTAAGAACTGTAGCTGTACAAAAAAAATCTGCCATATGTTGCCTATCCCTGGTGTAAACGTTGGCTGTAAAAGACATAACTACTAATTTTAGTCATTTATAGGAAAGATCAATTTGTGCTTGGCTGGTGTGGATTTAGGTAAACCTGGAAGCAGTTTAAATTTGCCCTAATTTTAAAAGTTTAACATTTTTAAGGTAACAAATTTCATACACTAAACAAATATGTCTGCTTGATCATTTAGCCACTTCAGGGCCAGACGGTTTGTGCCCCTTTGAGTCCAGGTGATTATTCAGTTTTCTGCGCTGTCACAGTTTGAATGACCAATACTCATGTAACACTGTACAGAATTACATTTATATAATTTTTTGAGACAGATGGAGCTTACTTTTGGTGGCATTTAATTACCACTGTTTTCTACTTTTTACTATATAAAGGAAAACAGCCAGAAAAATTGCGAACCCTGTTGTTTTTTAGGTTCTTTTTTAAAGTTTGCAAATAAATAATATTTCTTAATTCATTTAGTCTCTGTTCACATCCCTGCAGTCACATTTCCGCGATTCAAAATAGCAGCAAATTGCAGGACTCTTGTGCGTTTCCTGTCACTTTCAATAGCACCCCAAACGCAGCATCGGGCGTCAATCGCGGTAAAATTATGCAAACAGAATTGCGCAAAAAGTGTGTGTATGTATATATATATATATATATATATATATATATATATATATATATATATATATATAATTTAGTCTGGTTAGAAGTTACAGAATCTACAAACTATGGTATCTGAAAATGGATCAATCCAGATGTACTGACAGCCTTATTTCTTGAGGCCCTAAATGCAAATGTCATTACAAATACCCCCAAAAGGATACACCCTTTTGAAAAGTAGACAGTTCAAGGTATTTAGTAAGACGAGTGGAGTGTTTTTTTGAAGTATGACACAATTTTTGGGAAAAGTAAGAAATAAATAAAATGCGTTTTTTCACAATGTTGTCATTTTAATAAGTTATTTCTCACATAGCATAGGCATACTTACAATTTCATCCGAAAACACATTCTGCTACTCCTCCCAATTATAGGGAGAACAGCCTAGACCAGGGATGGCAAACATTGGCACCCCAGATGTTTTGAAACAACATTTCCCATTATGCTCAACTACACTGCAGAGTGCATGAGCATCATGGGAAATGTGGTTCCAAAATGTCTGGGGTACCAAGGTTCACCATCACTGGCCTAGACACATAGAGAGGTGCAAACTCCTTTGGGGTACAAATGCATCAAATTTCCTAACTAAGGTCGGTCATATACGGTTTGAATGGCCGAGATTCGAAACGTTAATGGGCAAGCTAAATGTAACAAGTTGATAGATCGATCAACATGGGTACAATCAGCCTGCCGGAATTCTCTTGTCATTATTGCTAGTGGCTGCTATAGCCGCTAGCGATAATTACTGTTTTCTCCCAGCAGGGACGGAAGAGTGCAAAACCTGGTGCACCTGTGCATGGTAGCCAATCAACTTCTAAGTTCAACTTGTTCAGTTAAGCTTTGACAAAAAAAACTTGGAAGCTGATTGGTTTCTATACACAGCTACGCCAGATTTTGCACCCTCCGGTTCTAGTAAATCAACCCCACGGGTCTTCAGTTTCCTTCTCCACAGGCACCCAGCTCTGCACTGAATTGGATGTGCTTGTGAATGATTCATGTTTGTCTCTGTAGGGAAATACACAGCTGAAATACATACCTACCAAAATATTTGTGTTTCTGTTCAACCACTTTCGATTCACACACCCTTTCTACGTTGCCTAACCAGAAGAGTGGTTACTACACAACAAAGAAGCAGTATATTCTTCACTGCATCATTCCCTCATGTGAGCAAGTTCCCTGTGTCAGACTGCACTCTGCAATGCAGCTGGGCTTGTGTAGGGGATTACAGGAAGCTGATATAAAAACAGAACCAGTTACTTATACTAACTGTATTTAAAAATACTTTCAATGGTTTTCCATAAATACATAACTGCATTAAAAGGGTGTTTTTCAACATCTGTAATTCATCTTTAAAGTATTTGTCCAATGTTTAATAACAGGAGTTGGGGACACACAGAGGTGGGCAGGGACACCCTAATTCCTACATGAAAGGAAACAGAGGGAACAGAGCCAGAAAACCTGCCATAGAAAAATCTCAACATTTGAGTTGCTTAGAGATATCAGAAGCCATATTAAACTTGTAACTAAAAATTACGTTTTGGTGAACTGCCCTGCTAAGTGAATAACCTTTACAATTCGTGCGAAAAGCTCAAAATCCTTACTTTTTATAGGTACGTATGTATATATAGATTTATGTGTAGAATCATAAATCTAGCAGCAACCCACGTTGTTTCCTTGTTTCAGACAAAGCAGTTTAAAATGAAGGCTACTGATAATGAATCACTTAAAAGATAAGTGCACTTTTAGGAAACCTGTCCTGGGAGAATTATACAGCCAGCATTGCTGACCTCCTTTGGAAAAACCTTGATGCCTGTCTACCTCTGGCTTCCATGCTTCACAAACCTAAACTAATGCAGCAAGTAATTCAGAGCTTCTGATCTGTGTACCTGAGCTGGGTCAGTGTTTTGCAAAGTTTCAAAACCATCAAGTTGCTGTCAATCAAATCCCATTACGCCGAGTCCGGCATTTTATGTCAATAGACACAAATGCTGGACTCGGGAGCGCTTTGGCAAGGTAACCCCCTGGGAGAGCGCTTCTCACAGGGGGTTTACCAATGTGGGAAGGAGCCATGAGAGCTGCCGGGGAAGCCCAGAAGATGGTGATTGGGGCCACTCTGTGCAAAACCAACTGCACAGTGGAGCTAAGTTTGACATGTTTGTTATTAAAAAAACAAAACAACAACAAGGGTTTAACAAGGGCAGCACAGTGGTGCAGTGAGTAGCACTTTCGCCTAGCAGCAAAGGGTTCGCTGGTTCCAAATTCCAACCACGACACCATCTGCCTGGAGTTTGCATGTTCTCCCTGTGTCTGCGTGGGTTTCCTCCGGGTACTCCGGTTTCCTCCCACACTCCAAAGACATGCTGGTAGGTAAATTGGATCTCGTCCAAATTGGCCCTGTATATATGTGTGTATGACTGTGTGTCCCTAGCATGTCATGATCCTATGGGGTAAAAATGACCGCACCAGCCAAGCTGATACTGGCTGGAAAAAGCGCCCAGAGGCGATTCAGTTCGCATGTGTTGCGCTATACAAGTCATTCATTCATTCACAAACCTTTAAGAGCACTACACATTAATCCCTTCTGAGAAGAAGTTTTCTTGACACCAACAGAAAAATGGTAACAGGGGAGGGAGATCTAACTGATTGACAGACTCAGCTCTGTTCCTGCATGCTGTGTGAAGGGGGTGCATCCCTTCCCTCCAATCAGCTCTAAGAGCTCGCCTCACTGAGCTCTGCAGAGTGTAACTTCAGCTCTCCGTCCCCACTTTCTGAACTCTCAGACAAACTTTATAAATTATGAACTATTATTATGAACTATTATGAACTCTTCTCTACATCTATTAGAATAGATGTAGAGAAGAGAAGACTGCAAGTAAACAGGTACTACTTATGTAGGAGGATTTGTTTAATCTCTGTATATCACCTAAGGCCAGTCACTTCACTGGGTATATGTAAAGGTTTACAACCACTTTAAGAAACATACTTCTTTAAGTGTGTCTTCCCTATAAACAGGCCTCTATCCAGAATGATTAACTGTGGCCTTGAGAGAATGGTGTTAGCTGAAAAACAATGTAATAGAAAAATAAAATAGTTCTCCATGTTTCTGATAAATTGTTGTAATGTTCTCGGGATTCTTTTTGAACACTAATTAGTCGCTATTAAAGAACAGTGAACAACAAAGGTCTATAGATGAACCTTTGAAAATTGTATTTACTGTGTAACCTAAACTGTATCTGTTCATCACATACTGAAAATGCTATTAAATTCATCGGCACATAATTCACGTAGCATTTACAGTACTTCCTGGAATCCATCGTCCCTTAGTTCAGGCATGCAGGCATGGGGGGTGTGCTTAGATAAGAAAGCACCTCTTCCCCTCCTCCAGAGGAAAGAAAAAAACTCCCATGAAGATTTCTGAAGATCAGCACAGTGGCTATGCACTGTTGACTTAAAATGGACTAAAATCCCACCAGGAATACTAGCTGCATGAAGATTGCATGTACTACAACCCTAGAGAAATCTGACAAGTTCAAACTTTCAAATCTAATACTAGTGAGTAAGGCAGGGTATAATTTTGGAAACCTTATTGGGACAAGCACTGATGGCAGGCATGTACTGGCCATCGGGACTACCGTGAATTTCTCGTTGAGCCGATGGCTCAGTTGAGCCGGTTTCAGTGACATCAGAGTTAGCGTGGGCGGGGACATCCAAACCCGGTTCACCAATAAGCTAATCTCCCACTGTGCAGCTGTTTAGAAAAAAATAACTTCTCTGGGCCCCATGTGTTCATTGGGGGCCGGGGGACAGGAAAGGGACTATTACATCACTTTTGGCATTGGGCAGATTAATACGCAGCAGTGCACTACACAGTTGAAGGCCAGCCTGTGCTATATCAGTACACTGTAGCCAGTTGGAGCGCTGCTGTGGATATATCTGCCTAAAGCTAACATTTATGAAATAGTCTGCTCTCTGTCCCCCAGCCCCCACTAAACACAGGGGAGACCCAGAGAAGTTTTTTCTAAACAGCTACACGCTCAGCTCGCCCCCCCCCCCACCAGTTTCCTCCAGCCCTAGTTACCCAGGTTTCTGGTGCCAAGGAGGAAGGGAGAAGACCAGATGTACCTATGAGACTGCACCGATGAGCACTGATCAGGCTGCATTAATGGGCACTGGTGTGGCTGCATTAATGGGCACTGGTGTGGCTGCATTAATGGGCACTGGTGTGGCTGGGCTGATGGGTGCTGATGTGGCTGTGCTGATGGGCACTGATCAGGCTGTATTAATGAGCATTGGCGAGGCAGCATTAATGAGCAGTGGTGTGGCTGCGCTGATGGGCACTGGTGTGGCTGCACTGATGGGCACTGGTGTGGCTGCATTAATGGACACTGGTGTGGCTGCTCTGATGGGCAACTATCAGGCTGCATTAATGGGCGCTGGTGTGGCTGCATTATTGGGCACTGGTGTGGCTGCATTAATGGGCACTGGTGAGGCTGCGCTGATTGGCACTGGTGTGGCTGCGCTGATGGGCACTGTTGTGGCTGTGCTGATGGGCACTGATCAGGCTGCATTAATAGGCACTGGTGAGGCTGCATTAATGGGCACTGGTGTGGCTATGCCCTATCCTATGCCCAATAGTGGAATGTTTTTACTTTTTTTGTGCAATTGCATATAGTTTATATACTGTTTTTGTGTGTGTTTACAAAATGAAAGTGTGGCGATCTGGCCAGTTCAGCCCTGACTGATGGGAATGTGCATTGTAAAGTGTTGCATGCTACATTAATCCAAGTATGTCTCTTTTAAACACTTAAGAATAGTTTTGATATCTATTTTACTGTGAATGTATATCTCAAATTCTACCACAAAAATATATCAGTCTGAATAGAAGAAACCAAGTTTTATTTTGCATGTTAGTTTGAAATTCTTAATTCGTTTTTTGCATGCTCTAGCTTCATTCTTTAATGCCACATATGATACCCTATGCAGCTGGAGGCAGCTTTTAACACAATGGAATATAATGCTGCCCCAAAGATAGCCATAGTGGATTAAGGCCGGTTTTTATTTCATATCGGCACTGAGGTTTCCTGTTCATAAAGCTCTACATTCCTTGCATATTCTATAAAGTGTGGGAAGATAGAAGTATAAATTGCAACAACTCATTCTGTGTTGGAAAGGACCATTGCCAGATAACTTCAAAGCAATGATATCTGGAATCGAATCTGGGAAATAAATAATACATAATACAATGTGATACAAAAATACAGAGTTAGTATGAAATGCAATGACCCAGATCAACCAATTAGAATTCACCTTTTATTGTAACGATTCCATCAAACTGAAATCAGATTGGCTGCCATGCACTACTGTTTTACACATCATTACATTGTCGTATTGAGTACACTTACTGTATATATGTATTGTAATTGTCTTATTCAGCGTACAAGTTGATCTATTTAATTCCAAAATGCTAATGCAATGGTGAACAGCAAATCATATCTAGTTTTAAGAAATCTTCTCTCAGCTCATATTTGTATGGTTTATTGTGTGTACTGTGTGACATTGCCTCAGGGAAAAAAAACACATATGGTGGGTACCATTGCTCAAATCCATCTGAAAATGCTAGTTTTCATTGCTGTTATGCTGGCTTCTGGGTTCATTTGTTGCATATTGTTCCCATTTCCCACTCACAAACAAAAGTGTAAAGTCAAAATCATTGGACCAACATAACAGTCTGGCAGCTAGCATTTCTGGAATCGATGACATCCCACTTCTTTCTCCAAAGACAGATTTCCTTTAAAGTGGAGGTCCGCCTAAAAAATAATAATATTAAAAGCCAGCAGCTACAAATACTGCAGCTGCTGACTTTTAATAAAGGGACACTTACCTGTCCAGGGTGCCCGCGATGTCGGTAGCCGAATTGGAGCAATTGCTCGGCTCTCGGCTGCCCCCGCCGCCATCCTCGGTGAGGGAATCAGGAAGTGAAGCTTTGCGGCTTCACTTCCCAATTCCTTACTGTGCATGCGCGAGTCGTGCTGCGCATCCTAACTGGTCCCGCTGTCTTCTGGGACCTGTGTGTTTCCCAGAAGACAGGGGGGAGGGGAGGAAGGGGTGTGATCCCCCACAGGAGTCTATGCCCAGAAGTGGGTGCAAATACCTATATTATACAGGTATCTGCACCCCCCTCCCCCTGAAAGGTGCTAAATGTGACACCGGAGGGGGGGAGGGTTCCGAAAAGTGGAGGTTCCATTTTTGTGTGTACCTCCGCTTTAAGACTGAAAATTTAGCAAGCAATGCAAAAACATTTGTAACTATGTGAATGTTCCAATGAGACGGTCAGTACTCACGAAATGTTATGTGGGAAAACAATTATAGAGGAGTTGGTCATTTCCAAGTTTGCTTGGTCTACAATTGTACACCTGATGCTTGTCATACATAAAACAACAGTCTGTTGGTAGGAGATTACTCTGGAACAAGTGTTTCTGCCCTTGGTTCCAAGACTCTGGGATTGTATTTTAATTCTGGGGCAGTGGCGCAGAAACATTTGGAGGGTATGCATAAAATAATAACCTTAGTTTTAGTGAACAGTAGTTCTTATACTGCAGAGTGTGCTCCTATCCCCATTATCAAAAGTGGGCTACAGGATACTCTGGCTGCTGTAACAAAGCACAATACAGCATGCAGTATACGTACTATAAACTCAGATCCTGAAATGGGTTAAAAGATAATAGATATTTGCCTTTAGGACAAAGAGGAGTTAAAAAAAGGAATGTAAAAAAGCAATGATTTAATTGACACATCCGCTTACTGACTGAAAGTATACTGATTGAATGAACAAGATAATTAACCAGATGCTCTCAGTCTTCCTCGGGCAAGGACAGTTAAAAATCCATGTTCTGTATTTTCCAAAAAATAATATTCAGCATTTCAAGCTTGCCAAACATGACCCAAGTGCTGAACTCTCAATCAATTTCACCCTAAACACGCTGGCCCGGATTCAGATACAACAGTGTATCTATCGGCGGGCGTAACGTATCTCAGATACGTTACGCCGCCGTAAATTAGGGCGCAAGTTCCGTATTCAGAAAGAACTTGCGCCCTAAGTTAAGGCGGCGTAACGTATGTGGTCCGGCGTAAGCCCGCGGAATTCAAATGTGGACGATGTGGGCGTGTTTTATTTAAATTAATTGTGACCCCACATATTTGACGTTTTTTAGGAACGGCGCATGCGCCGTTCGTGAAAGAATCCCAGTGCGCATGCTCGAAATTACGCCGCAAATCGACGCTGGCCCGACGTCCATACTTAACATAGGATACCCCTCATATAGCAGGGGTAACTTTACGGCGGAAAAAGCCTAATGTAAACGACGTAAAAAAATGCGCCGGGCGGACGTACGTTTCTGAATCGGCGTATCTACCTAATTTGCATATTCCAGTGTAAATCTACAGAAGCGCCACCTAGCGGCCAGAGTAAATATGCAGCCTAAGATACGACGGTGTAAGACACTTATGCCGATCAGATCATAGGGAAATCTATGCGTAACTGATTCTATGAATCAGTCGCAAAGATACGACCCCGCAACTCAGAGTTACCACAGCGTATCCGGAGATACACCATCTTAACTGCTATCTGAATCCGGGCCAATGATTAGAAAACATGTATAGTATATTTATTTTGTATAAAGGGCAATAATAACTAGAGGTCAGGGACTGGTGTTAATGTACAGTACTGTGTATATGTAAAGTCCTGCGTAAATTGATATAAGTACCTGAAATAAATAAATAAGTAATGTATTCAATGTTTGTGCAACTAAAGGATTCGCTACCCCAATTCTATGTTAAATGTGAGAGAGTATTCCCGGTTAAAAACACGACCGAGAAACTCGACGGGCGAAACACATCGTTTTGCTCGTCAAGTTCCTTGTTAGGCTGTCGAGGATCTCGGCGAGCCAAATTTCTCCATTGCTGTCGAGAAAAAAGAAGACATGCTCTCTTTTTTGATTGACAAGATCCTCGACAGTTTCCTCGTCGAAAAAGTGTACACACGACCGGTTTCCTCGGCAAAAAAAAAAAAACAGCAAGTTTCTTGCTGTTTTTTGCCGAGAAACTCGGTCGTGTGTACGAGGCCTGACACCTGTAGAAAGTATCAACATTTTTTTAAGGCTGAACTGGCAGTCCTCGTATAAAACGCACACCTACCCACATCTGCATACGTGACTAAGTTTGCCAAGCCTTTAGGGCAAATGATATTTACACATTATTATCAATACTGCTATAAGGTTTTATTGACTTTTAAACTGGGCACCTTGAGGCCCCGTACACACGTCCGAGGAACTCGACGGGCAAAACACATCGTTTTGCTCGTCGAGTTCCTTGTGAAGCCGCCGAGGATCTCGGCGAGCCGAAATTTCCCATTGAACAACGAGGAAATAGAGAACATGTTCTCTATTTCCTCGCCGAGATCCTCGTCGGCTTCCTCGGCCAAAAGTGTACACACGGCCGGGTTTTTCGGCAGAATTCAGCTCCGATCAAGTTTCTGGCTGAATTCTGCCGAGAAACTCGGTCGTGTGTACGGGGCCTAAGGAGAAGCCCAAACAAGCTCACCCAAAACCACAAGTATACCAACCAGTCTTTAATTTGCCTAAAGTGCCACATGACCAATGTAGGCCTCTGAATTGTGTGGCTTTAAAAAGCTCAATCTAATCAAGATAATAATTTTGATTGATATTCAGTGTGTTCCTGTACTAATATGCATAATGTTCTGTCAGGGAAACTCATCCTAAACACATTAGCCCAAGGCTGGTGATTTACTGTACCTACTCTAGAGCTTTTACATGTAATACATTGGCATTTCCAGAATCCCTATACAGGTGCATTACAAAGCCATTTAAGCCAAATCATATTTATTGCTGTAGATATAAAAATGCAAAAAACGCTGGTCAGTTAATGCAGTTCCTGCATTAAAAAATCAGAAACCTCCTGAAATTCTATTAAATTCAAGTCATTTCCTTTCCTTTCTGGCTACTGAAGGAGATGTGTACCTCCCATATCTTGAGATTAGAAAAAAACTGTGTTTTGTTTGTTTTTTTCAATTCCTGTAATGCCTTGTACACACGATAGGAATTTCTGATGAAAACAGTCTGATGGAATTTTTTCATTCGAAATTCCTATCGTTTGTGGGCCCGTAGGATTTTTTTTTGGAATAAAATCCTATGGGAAATTCTGATTGTCTGTGTGGAACTCCGTCAAAGAAAATTCCTACGCTTGCTCAGAATCAAGTCGACGCATGCTCGAAAGCATTGAACTTAATTTTTCTCGGCTCGTCGTAGTGTCACCGTGTTTTGTACGGTCGGAATTTTGTCTGACAGTGTGTATGCAAGACTGATGGAAGGCATCTTGATCGGAATTCTAAAGAAAAATTCCATCAGATTTTAGTCCATCAGAAATTCCTATCATGTGTAAGGCATAAGAATGTCTGACTTCTCATTATATGACTGGCTATTGGCTGAATTAGATTTCTTTTTTTTTTCAGGCTTTTTCCCCCTTTATTTTCATCTGGTAATCCTAAAAATTACACAGATCTTGTCCCTTTGTGGCTACTTCCCACTGTATTCATGAAGGCAATCATGGTTATCATCCAGGTAGGACTTGCTTGCACTTTTCATCTTCATTACATGATGGAGTGACAGGATTAGTAGTCCAAATTAGGATAAAAATTGTGTTGCTGTCTTTTCAGTGACAATGACACTGCATATGTCTGATAAGATCATCCAGTATTTAATGTACTCGTTAAAAATATTAGTCTGGAAATGAAAACTAATTCAGCTGGCACAACTAGGACTAGTTAGCTGCAACATATTTCTTCTTTTTGGGTTTAGATACAAATAAAAGAGCAACTTCACCTTTATCTTAGAAATTAGCATCTTTAGCTATATTTAGCAATATCAACCTTTAAACAGATACATATAAGTAGATGCAGGCTTTTTATTCTTTGCATAACTTTTATTCTTTTCCTTCCCATTGTTTTAACAGTGACCATTTTCACTGAGGGCAAATAAATTCACATCTCCCCTTACGCCTGGTTCATCTATGTGAGTGGTTCCCACTGCAGGTCCGCACCTGAACCACAACAACCCACACAGAAAAATGTGCTGGATGCGTGCAGGTGCCATTAGTCCTAATGGCATGCTGCGCGCACTTTAAATCGCACCTGCAATGGGAACCACACTGCACTTGCAGTTCCCGTGCAGGCTGCAATTTCAAACTGGTTCAGGGACCTTTTCCTTGTGCTTTTCTGGAGACACGGCAGCCCATTTAAATAAATGGGCTGCCTTGCCTGCGCAAAACACGGCCTTACTTCCTAGAACCGTTGGTCAGCCCCCTGGTGCATATCATGTGAGGGAAAGGCACAGTTGTAGGCACTGGTAGCCTTCCCTGAATGCAGCTGTGAAGCCAGGGCTATAACACCAGTGCCTCACTCAACCAGGAAATGAAAAACCGGCAATTGAAAGTAAAAGAAAACAATGTTTTTAACTAATAAAAGATGATCACGCCGAACTGCGTTCTGATGGGTTAATTTTTAGGAAAATGGGGAAAAGGCCCACTTCAATCTTTTATCACAGAAGTAATTAAATCCACATCATTAAAAACCTTCAGTACATGCTGCATTACATACTGTTCATACTCATTCAGTCACTATGGGATTTGTTTTCTGTATTTTGAACAAAACAAGCTTAATCCTGCTGTTCCTGTCCCACCATCCCTGTGTGCGTCCCTAATGCAGCCTGAGATCGTTCATTTTACGTTCAGTTTCCTTCTAAGCTCCTCCTTTTTCTTATCTGTTGCGCCCATGTGACTATAAAGTCACACATGTGGCCATCTACACAGGGATAAACAACAACCTATTCCCTCCCTCTTCCTCCATGCCCACTAAAAATATATAAAGGGGGGCGGGATATTACATGTGGATTGATTGAGGCTTCACCTCCCTGTAATTCTAAGAACATACAAACAGTAGACAAAGGCTGGTGGGGTGTGACACAGGCTGTGATTGGCAGAACCGCCCCATAGATAGCCCACATAATGTTTTTGCACAAAAATAATAAAGTATTCAGTTCAAATACATATTTGTATAATGGTTTAAAAGATTCATTTTACATTATGTATGCATTTTTCTTTTGTATTCTGAAGGCTCTGGGTTTTTTTTTAACATGTGATAAGCAGCAGAAGACTAAAAGCTTCTAACACTGATGTTTCCCTGCAGACAGGCTGGGAAATTGCTGGGTCACATGACAGCTGTAAATCCATTATGAAAAAAGGTACTTACGGTAGATTTCTTTTTTTATTAAAATAAATACAGTTCCATAGTCCATACACATAAAGAGATGTAAATGTAAATTAAACAGTGAGTGGTATTACTTAAAAAATAAATAAAATAAAAACTTACATAAATGCTGTCTTCCTGGTATCTCTTGTAGAGATTGTACATTATTGACCCCTCATGTAGATCACCCAGTGATGCCATGTCTTCTACACCATTTGTGCTGGTTGGATGCATAGTGGTCACCTTCTGGCGAGTAATTGTGCTTTGTTTATATGTGAATACCTGAACCAAAATAAAAACAATAGTCCCAGTTAATAAAATCAAAACAAGCATGCATTTATCAGTAATATTTCTTAAGGTATGTGGTACATTCATAGATACGATATATCCCTGCTACAGATGTATTGATTGTAGAGCAAAAATACAGCACAGAAATTAAGCCAGTGAATAACATGGCATGATTTACATGTTAGAAGACATGAATAAAACGCTAACCATAAGTGTTCTTAAAAATTTTCCCCTCTCTTACCTATCCTGCCTAACCTGTATAGTGTGTACTTACCCATTTTCAATCTGCTCTGGTCCAGTGCCACGATCCTGCAGTTTTGTGTAAGGGAGTGACAATGGCTGAGAATTCGGGGAGCCATGAAGTCTCCCATAGATTCCCATGGTGCAGCCGTTGCCAGCGTTTCCTCTCCCCTGCAGCCTCTCGCTAACACAGAGGACTCGAGGCTGCAGGATCACATGACCGGACCAGATTAAAAATAGGTACGTACACACATCTTCTTTATACAGGATAGGCCCGATGGTGGGGGGGGGGGGGGTACATTTTTAAGAATAGTTATAGTAAAGGTATTCTTCCACTTTATGGGTGCAAATATGGGCCACATGTTGCAAGTAAACACAAGTTATAAAAATGTACTGTAACTATTTTAATAAAATAAATGAGTATTACTTAACCTAAAGGCTGCATAGTACATATACATATCCCAAATTTATCTTTCTTTTATAAGTGTGAGCAGACTGATACTGTAGATCTGCACTGAGAGCAAAAGCAGAAAAGCACAGCCACTCCGTAGCATTACTGGCAAAAAAAACACTTGTATGCATTTGCACATATATTTTTAAAATTACGTTTTAAAAACATTTAAGTACATAGATAAAGTTATTTGCATTAAACTAATTAGCAGAAGGCCCCTTTTCTTTAAATTCATTTATGTGTGTACCACATTAGACTGTTGTTAGCAGATGTAGCATAGAAGACATTTCACAGAAATCTGCCTGACAATAGGGAATTCCTAATTATATATATTTAGAAAGTATACCCATATACCCCAAACTTGCTAAAGCTCTCACATCTTGGCCCTGTGGGGGGGATTGAGGCCCAGGGTTCATGTTACAAGTTGTGGAATGTGACATCCTATGGAGCCTGAGCTGAGATGTCAGACTTATTTCTGCAGTCAGAAGACACTGTTATTAGAATAGCTCACTGAATACATCTATTTGTAGAAAACAATCCATAACTATATTGTGTTGATCCAAAAAAATAATATCTTTAATAGATAAATATACAGTTTCTAGGTGTTTGCTACCCCAATACTGCAACACATTTACCAGAAAAATAAACATAACCTATGACATACATTCCATTCTTCTTGGTTCTTTGCAAAATTGTGGTAGTTTGGTACCTTATATGTCTACATAGTGAACCTCTCTGGGACAGACTGGCTGATGAAAAACAGACGCCCATAGAACATTAGGACTCCTGTTTAATCATTTAGCCCAGGAGGTAAGAATGTCTGCCCTGAAACACAAGTCATGCTAAAAGTTCACTGTCATTCAGCATGGTCAGGGATATAGAATGCAGTCAGGTATAGAGTAGAAACATGTGATATAACCATTATGCCTCCCACAAGATAATGCCTAGACGACTTCAATTTGAAAGTGCAGAACAAGTACCATACACAAAATAACCCAACAGTATCCCTAACTACTTTAGAGCATTTTATGCATAGTGTCAAAGCTAAATAGAAGAATTTTGCTAACTTTAAAGTTTTATACCAGACACTTTACAAATACATACACTGATGTACACATCACTATGTGGTCTTGGATGCATTCGGCTTTTCACTTGGCAAGAGAAGCTGCACTGTGCAAGAGGATTTCCCTGACAGCTAAGTAAATGAGGTGCAATTTCACCGTGCAAAGAACACCCAATCACAAGCATAGAAATAAAATAAAAAATTCCTTGCACGTGCTTGGATTCTGAAAGTCAGCAGACTGTCACCTCATCCACTAAGCTCTGACGACAATTTCCTTGCAGAGAGTAAACAGCCTATTTTCCTTTAGTAAATCAACCCCACAGTGTTGAACTGTCAAATTGCCTAATTTAATAGGGTTGAATAGGGAAAAAATAAAGCAGGTCAACTCACATAATAATATAGCTTACAGTACTTTTTACAACACACTTCAATACAACATGATGTTGTAAAAGACAATTGTAAAACAATGGATTTGCTCAACTATTCATGGAACAGAAATTAAGCAAACTGCATTACAACACAGGTGACTAAAATGGTCTCTCATGATTGACTAGTACTCAAGCTACACACAGATCTCTAGAAACTATTTTATTGTTTTATAGAATAAATGCATTTATCATCCCACCTCCAAAAACAGTAATGTTGTAAGAAAGTATATCATACACTTTAAGTGCTGGGGGTAGGCAGTGTATAGTAGGAAAGGATAAGTACACAAAAAGTACACATATCATTTAAAGCCCACCTTTGCACATACATTAACCGCCTCACCCATCCCACCATTAAAAATAAGCACAAACTGTGAGCAGGCAGGCTCTTTATTGCAGAAGACACATGCAATGTCTCTTTCTCAATAAAATACATCTACAGTAGCTGCCTGCTTGTAGTTTTTTCTGTCATGTACAGCTCAGCTTACATTATGGGCAGGGTCCCTGTGTGCTGGGATGACTGATTCTTGTGCATGCACAGGAGTGACATCATTCTGCATCAGCCAATGAAGATGGCTGAATGCCGAAAACCTTCAAAAGATGACAGCAAGGGACAGGGACCGTTGAAGGATAGGTACGTTTAACTCCTCTAGGTGACCCAAGTCTGCTGACATGAAAATGTACAGTGCCTACTGCGGCGATCTAGCATTAGAGTCCTGGTCTGAGAGGTCTCCACCACTAAACAGCTAATAGAAAGTGTGCATGTTACCCAGAGTACTTGAAAAATTATCCTCTTCCTCTGCAGTAAAGAACCCAAAAGACTCATGACCCAGTATGTGTTCTGTGACCATGGTTTGAAGATAAGGGTCTTTTAGCAAACATTTAGAGGTAAGTAGGGGGTAAGGGGTGGTGGAGGCAGATCAGCAGACCAGAGTTCCAAGTATTTTACTACCCTTAATTTGTTGCACGTTACACTACAGTTACAAATATGCTACATTTAGCTCAGACAGCACTTGACCTTCCTGCTTGATAAATGGTGAGCACATTCATAGCTGCACAACTTGCTAATAGTGAAAGAAGCTAAAGTTTGCAGTCCCATCAACATTTGTTTCCAGAGATGTTTTAAAAGACTAATGACGCGTACTGACAACCATTTTTAATGACGTGAAAAATAAAAAAAAATTAACGTCATTAAAAACTATTGTGTGTAGGCTCCAGAGCATTTTTCATGACGTGAAAAATTGCCATTAAAAATGTAGAACATGCTCCATTTTTGGTGAAAAAATGTGCATGCTCAGAAGCAAGTTATGAGACAGGAGCGCTCGTTCTGGTAAAACTAGTGTTCGTAATGGAGATAGCACATTCGTCATGCTGTAACAGACTGAAAAGCACAAAGACTGAAAAGTGCAAATCGTCTCTCACCAAACTTTTACTAACACGAAATCAGCAAAAGCAGCCCCAAGGGTGGCACCATCCGAATGGTACTTCCCTTTTATAGTGCCGTTGTGTTGTACGTCACTGCGCTTTGCTCAAGCATTTTTTTTCACGATCGTATGTAGGCAAGTCAGGCTTGACAAGAATCTTTGTTTTTTCTAGACCATTAAAAATGATCGTGTGTAGGCGGCATAATGCAAATTTAATCTCTTAAAATGCACACAAAGGCCAGACAAGTTTCTGAAGTAACAAGGGCCAAACCAATTTTATTTAGCAGATATGGCCTTGATTTTCTATGATTTAGAGATGCACCAAAGCAGTGGTTCTCAACCTGACGGTCGGGACCCCCTCGGGGGTCGAATGATGATTTGCCAGGGGTCAATGAATCCTGGCCTGTTCCTGAAGCCCGCACCACTCTCCCAGCCGTTTTGCGGCCGCCCAGCAGAGTTGTCCCTGGCGCCTGTGGCCGTCCTGCTGGGCTGTTCCTGGAGCGCGCGGCCACCCACTCAGCCTCTTCACAGCCAGCCATCAGTTCACGGCATGGCTGGGTGGCAGAGACTAGAGGTCAGCTGACTGGTGAGAATTGTGGAGTGGGAGGGGCTGGAGGAGACCCTATCTCCTGATTTCGGCATAGGTGTCACTGCTACGAGACACCACAAAGTCAAAGACACAGTGAAGCCGGAGACACAGTGAGTAACCCTACCTGTGATTATAGTTGCCATTAAAAGTCCCCATTACAGTTCTCAGATCAGCAGATGACTTTGATCAAGAGCATCTAAATTGGCTGATCAGAACTCCCCCAGCATTGCCACTCATCCCCCCCCCCCCCCCCCCACCACCAAAGAGTAAAATAAGGAATACAAATAGAGAATACATGAAAGGGAGAGGAAAAGAGGGGGAGGAAAAAAGAAAAAGGGAGAGAAAGAATAAGAGAGAGAACAACAAAGACGGCTAAAGAGAGTAATGGGGAAAAAAAGAAATTAGGATAGAGAGAGATAAAGGGGAAAGAAAGGAGAACAAAGAGTGGTACATCCTAAAATGTACTATAAGGGACTCTGGGAGTACTGAATGTCTATGAGTTAGGGGCGCAAATGACTTGTCTTTCCTTGGGTGCTGACAACCCATGCTACGAAAGTAATTTTACTGTTAGGGGTCCCCACAACTTGGGAAATTTTATCAAGGAGTCACTGCACTAGAAGGTTGAGAACCACTGCACTAGAGTATAAGAGAGCTTGCCTCTCCCTATAGATTACAAAACACAGAAGTTAGGTCTTACTTTTCTTACACAGCAAAAATTCTTAGAAGATCTAAGGTTTCATGATAACAATTAAAGTAGAATGCAGCAACAAAAGACCAGTGCTACATTTCACAGTCACTTTTGAAAGTAGAGAAGAAAGCTGAAAAGCAAGTCATGAGAGTGAATAAAACTTTAGTAAGAATTCTAATATATGACGTTGTCCCCTAAAACAGAACAGAAATACTTCCGTTTCCAAATATAAGTTGTGTGAAACTGTTCAATATACAGGGAGTGCAGAATTATTAGGCAGGTTGTATTTTTGAGGATTAATTTTATTATTGAACAACAACCATGTTCTCAATGAACCCAAAAAACTCATTAATATCAAAGCTGAATATTTTTGGAAGTAGTTTTTAGTTTGTTTTTAGTTTTAGCTATTTTAGGGGGATATCTGTGTGTGCAGGTGACTATTACTGTGCATAATTATTAGGCAACTTAACAAAAAAAAATATATACCCATTTCAATTATTTATTTTTACCAGTGAAACCAATATAACATCTCAACATTCACAAATATACATTTCTGACATTCAAAAACAAAACAAAAACAAATCAGTGACCAATATAGCCACCTTTCTTTGCAAGGACACTCAAAAGCCTGCCATCCATGGATTCTGTCAGTGTTTTGATCTGTTCACCATCAACATTGCGTGCAGCAGCAACCACAGCCTCCCAGACACTGTTCAGAGAGGTGTACTGTTTTCCCTCCTTGTAAATCTCACATTTGATGATGGACCACAGGTTCTCAATGGGGTTCAGATCAGGTGAACAAGGAGGCCATGTCATTAGTTTTTCTTCTTTTATACCCTTTCTTGCCAGCCACGCTGTGGAGTACTTGGACGCGTGTGATGGAGCATTGTCCTGCATGAAAATCATGTTTTTCTTGGAGGATGCAGACTTCTTCCTGTACCACTGCTTGAAGAAGGTGTCTTCCAGAAACTGGCAGTAGGACTGGGAGTTGAGCTTGACTCTATCCTCAACCGAAAAGGCCTCACAAGCTCATCTTTGATGATACCAGCCCAAACCAGTACTCCACCTCCACCTTGCTGGCGTCTGAGTCGGACTGGAGTTCTCTGCCCTTTACCAATCCAGCCACGGGCCCATCCATCTGGCCCATCAAGACTCACTCTCATTTCATCAGTCCATAAAACCTTAGAAAAATCAGTCTTGAGATATTTCTTGGCCCAGTCTTGACGTTTCAGCTTGTGTGTCTTGTTCAGTGGTGGTCGTCTTTCAGCCTTTCTTACCTTGGCCATGTCTCTGAGTATTGCACACCTTGTGCTTTTGGGCACTCCAGTGATGTTGCAGCTCTGAAATATGGCAAAACTGGTGGCAAGTGGCATCTTGGCAGCTGCACGCTTGACTTTTCTCAGTTCATGGGCAGTTATTTTGCGCCTTGGTTTTTCCACACGCTTCTTGCGACCCTGTTGACTATTTTGAATGAAACGCTTGATTGTTCGATGATCACGCTTCAGAAGCTTTGCAATTTTAAGAGTGCTGCATCCCTCTGCAAGATATCTCACTATTTTTTACTTTTCTGAGCCTGTCAAGTCCTTCTTTTGACCCATTTTGCCAAAGGAAAGGAAGTTGACTAATAATTATGCACACCTGATATAGGGTGTTGATGTCATTAGACCACACACCTTCCCATTACAGAGATGCACATCACCTAATATGCTTAATTGGTAGTAGGCTTTCGAGCCTATACAGCTTGGAGTAAGACAACATGCATAAAGAGGATGATGTGGTCAAAATACTAATTTGCCTAATAATTCTGCACTCCCTGTACTTTGCAGCTGAAGTCATTATTCTTCAAAAAACTTTATATGTGTCCTTGCATGCATTGGGGTTGATTTACTAAAGACAAATAGGCTGATCACTTTGAAAGGGAAGCTGCACTGTGCGAAAAGGATTTTCCGCTATGTGATTGAGGTGCAATTTCACCTTGCAAAGAATACCCAATCACCAGCATATGTAAAAAAAAAAGAAAAAACATTTTGGCTTGCACATCATTGAATTCTGGAAGTCAGCAAAGCTTCACTTCATTCACTAAGCTCTGGAACCTGTCTTGTAAAGTAAACAACCTATGTGCCTTTATTAAAGTGTTAGTTAACCCCCCCAAAAAAAAAAAAATATATATATATATATACACATCCTTGTCCTTTAAAGCAAATTAAGCAGCACAGTGCTTGTGCTGTGTAATCTGCATCCCTCTAAACTGTAAAACTTCCCCCTGAACCTGCCACTTCCTTTATGCCCCTCTCTATACTGACCACAATAAGCAGGGCTACTCAGCTCTGATCATTGTAGTCAAAGTGCGTCCCTCTGTCATATGCTGCCCTGCTCTGCCCCTTCAACCCCTCCTTCCTGCCTGTCAGTGCTCTCACTGTCTCTGTCTATGCTCCGGCTTAACCCCCCCCCCCCCCCCCCCCCCCGCTGCTATTATTGAAAAAAAAAAATTTTAATTGTCACCCACTGTACATAATGTTTGGGGTTCCAATCAATTTGTATGTGAGAAGTGTCAGAATTGACCCGGGGGTACAGCAGTTAAAGTCTTTTTTACACATACACTTTATGAAGCAGTGACTGATTTTGGGCCTGCCAGGGGCAGGAATAAAAGCCAGAAAGGCTGTGATGTGTAACACAGGCTATAAACTGCAGGCTAGAAACCTTTGGTGAACTCTTTGCTGAGCACTTGTGTGATATATTTGTCCCAATGCACATCACTCCAAATCTTTATGACTATGGGAATCAATTCTAAGAAGATTTATTACTGATAATATTGTCCATATTGTCTATATTTATACAAAGCAAAAGCATAGTTGTAAGCCCAAACTCAGCCTGAACCAGCAGAAAAGTTATCATTTGTTCATTGTCTAATAACCTTGTAGCACACTGATTGCTTTCAAAGCTAGATAATGGTTAAAGCCAACAATCTGCACGATTTATAGCTAAGCTCTTTAACTGAGAGGCAAAATTAAACTACACCACATCCTTGACTACAGATTAAATGTAACACAAATACATAGCTCTTATCTTCCAAAAAGCAAATACTCACTCTTTGACTCAATACTGTTACTTAATTTTTTCTGGCTTCCTGAAAAATCATGGATATAAAATTATGGTTATTGGCATTTCGAAATAATTTTCACTAACCTTGTTTTTCCCTGGGGGTAGGAATCATTATTCAGTCTTGTAAAAGCTCAATTTAAAGTGGTTGTAAACTTTAATCTTTACCTTGTACCTATAGGCAAGCCTATGATAGGGCTTACCTATAGCTACTGTAAATATCTCCTAAACGTGCGCTGTTTAGGAGACATTTACTATATATCCAGCCGATGATCATCGGCGGCATGAGCTCTGAAGAAATGGCCACCCGGCACAGTATGGGTGGTTCACTTTGGCAATTTCATAGTCAGCTTTGTCAAGAACACACAGGAAATATATTATGCATTAATGATAGGTGTATGATGGATCCTGCAAGCCCATAGCTAAAACGTTCTTGTTTGGTGGGGGACCACAAGGGGCAATATAATGTATCTTACTCTGCCACCTCACATCACATTAATAGATAGATGTACTTTGAAAGCTGAGCTCATTCCAGGGAACTGTTTTAACAGCCGCCATAATCTGCAAACTTAATTGAAACAAGGGTGCACATAGCAAGGAGAAGGATGCTGCAGAATATAGGCTATCAGCCTGTTCTCATTGTTGGCCACTAGCAGTCAGTATATAAATCTGTCATTGTTTTGGGTTCATATGTTAGGGAAAGACCACTTGAATCATCCTAGCATCACCTCCAGACTGCAGACCGGTGCTGCTTTTACTCTGGCTCCCCAATAGCTACTGTCTCCCCTTTGTGTGTATTCTGCAGTTTACTACTTCCTGCTATGTTCAAAATAAGTTCACAGATTATGGGAGTTGTTAAAGCAGGGTCTTGTTTCCTTTGCTATTGACGTGTGTGGTGTCATCATGCCAAGATCAAAAGAGCTCTCAATGCCCTCAGAAAAAAAGGTTGTGAATTTCTTTGTGTCTGTCAATCGATTTACAAAGATCCCAAAATGTTTATTTAAATCAATAATTTCACTATAATAAATATAATCTACAAGTGGTGTAGATTTAAAAAAACGACTAATTTACCAAGAACTTGTCGCCCAAGTAAAGTCAGCTGACCATTTGATGGTAAAAAAAAAAAGCATCTAAGAACCCCAACATTTCATCCTAAGATCTGCAAGTAACTCTTGAAATAGTTGTTATCAAAGTACATGCATATACAATCAGAAAACAATTGCATCTATTTAGCCTGCATGGTGTGCAAGGAAATGCCAATGCTGTTAAAAAAAAAACATTGGAGCAAGACTACAGTTTGCCATCAAACAAATAAGAAAAAACCATGCCCTCTGGAACTAAATATTGTCGGCCGATTAATTCATGAGAGTTTTTTGGCCACAGTAACAGTAGAAACTCTGAAAACTACATTTCAGAAAAAAAAATCCATACAAAACTGAGAAAAAACTTAATGCAAACTGGTGCTGGAAATGTTATGGTTTAGGGTTGCTTAGATCCGTTAGGGCCAAGGCACTAGCAGTTATCAATTTAACTATGAATTCTGCAACATATTAACATGTTCTGGATAAGAATTTGAAGCCATCTGGATCTTCTAACGTGATAATGATCAAAAGCTCACTAGCAAACCCTCAAACACCTAAAGAAATTCTGCAAGAAAGATGGAGTCAATGTCAGAGGCTGGTGGGCAATTTAGACTAAGACTAATTTAGACTAAGGCTATACGTACTTTTTTTTTTTACCATACACCATTGCATTTAGTGATATTTTTGTTAAATATTGTTCATGTTAAAAAACAATAGTAATTCATTTTACGACATATTCAATTTATCCAGATGCTCTCAGAAGGTCAACAGCTTTAATCCACCTGCACAGATCCTTGGCATTACATAAGTGGATATAATGCCATTCGAATCACATGTCTATTAATTTGTGTTTTCTGTCCTATGAGTATGTCTATGATAGCATATGACTGCAAATTTCTTTGCATAAAAAAAAGAATTCTTGCAACTTTACTGACAATATAAAATCTGCAATGATAATGATGCTTTTTTCTTTAACAAAAAAAAGTGTTCTAATCTTCTAGAATGCCAGTTTGTGACAGTTACAATGTATGGTTTCAAATATATAGCTAGGGGCTTATTGCAGTTAAAACATTTGTACTAAAAAGGAATGGGAATTTCCAACAGCTTATTATAATCTACTGTAGCAATCCTTTGTATTTCATGTACTTACTATGATTAAACACAGCACCCTAGTCTGCCAAAAAGCTACTTTTTTCCAAGCCTTATTTTCAAATAAATGGCTTCATGAGATATAGACACAATATACTTGTTTAGATTGTTAAAACAATCGAGATTAGAAAGGTATGTAATGCTGGCCATACACAAGTCCGTTTTTTCCCCCCTTCTTTTCAACCAATGGGTTGAATGAATAAAACTGGCCTCATTCCCCCATGCACACATTTGAAGGTGGATGACAAAATCCTCCCTACTGTGTCTTTGTATTTTGACAGTGGAGAAGCTCTCTGCCGTCAGAATACACAGACCAGTGCTGCAGTATTCTGCCTGTGGCGCTGATTGAGCAAAAAATTACCAGCAAGATGGTTGACTAGAAGTTGAATTTTCCACCCTGTTCTTTCGAATTGCCCCATCATTTCAGTCATAAACAACTGTTGATTTGACCCCACTAATGATTACAAAAACGAATGAACTATCTTAAAATTTTATTTTCCCCAAAAATGTTGTACAAAATTATATCTATGGCCAGCTTTACACAGAAAGGATGTACTAAACTGTTCAATTGTTATTCATGTGTGATTGCTGCATATCATTGTTTCTTCCGACAAAATTACTAACAGATAGTTTGTCTGCTCAGTTTAACCTAGGTGTATACCTTTCAGCAAGTGAAATTGTAAAATAACAGCTGTGTTCACATTCTGGACTGGAAATGTGCCATCTGTGCAGAGTAACTACAATCTACAAATACACATACTACAGAGCCAACAAATGATCATTGCCTGGTCAGGATCTGATACTGATAGTTTTTTTTGTCTACCACTATAATTGTGATTAATGGAATTATATGTTATGTACTGTTTTGTAGGTTTCCTCTCCAAATCATCCTTGATGAATGGCTGTACAATATAATCATTAAGCCCAGGTTCACAATGAGCTGCGGGAATAAAGCCATGCAAGTTCAACTGAACTCGCACGATTTCACTCCCACATGTCAGTCCTGATTTCGGCTACGATTTCAGAGAAATCAGTGCAGCCCAAAGTAGTAGCACAGAAACCACTTTTTGAAATCGGTGCAGCACCACAGATGCGGCGTCGCACCGATTAGGACGGTGCCATTGCCGTCAAGTGCCAACGATTTGACAAAACATGTCAAATCGCATTTCAAAACACTCCAGTGTGAACCAGGGCTTACAGGTGAAAGCACATGGAGAGTGCATTGTGTTTCAGACTGTGAGTAGCCTGTTGAATTTGTTCAGTGACAGCACTCTAAGGGTCCTTTCACACGTGCGGACCATTCGTCCGTTTTTTCATACGTCCGTTTACGGACTGCAATGCTTTCCAATGGGATAGCGTACGTTAGCGGATGAGCATCTGCTAACGTCCATTAACATCCGTCTCCGTTAAGCTCCGTTTTTTGGAACGGAAGAAAACCCTATTTTTCTTCCGTCAAAAAAAACGGAACGGACGAAAAACGGATGTTAGCGGACGACCCGTTTAACATCTGATCCGCTAACATCAGTTTTTCATCAAAATATGTAATAAAAATAAAGTTCTAACAAAAAAAAAAAACAGATGAAAAAAGGATGAAAAACGGATGACAACTGATGAAAAACGAATGTAAAACGGATGAAAAAACGGATCAACTGATGATAAAAAACTGATCTAAAAAACGGTCCGCACGTGTGAAAGGACCCTAAAGCACTACATGGAAACACCAGTTACTGTAAAGTCAAATTGCTGTGCTATGGACATAAATTAGTCGTTCTTTCTTTATTTTCAGCGGTTTACTACCGCTTTAAGATTTTTTCTTTTTCTTGAACTGATTTGTGTGTAGCAAGTCTTAATAACCTTTTCAAAATTGACCGGAGGAATAAAGGTCAGCTCTCATGTGATTAGTGTTTTCAGGCAAACTATATCATAAAAGTGACTTTGTTTGGTTTGACCATAGTTTTACTTTAATGGTATGTATGCATGCCAGGGATTTTGTCCTGCCAGGAGTCCATCTTTACATACTGCATTATTATAAGCGACATGGGGACTAAATGTAACTTTCCTTCTAACACCATATGATTTCAGTTCCATTTCTTGCATGTCCTCTTCAAGCATCAGTGTGTCATGCCCCACACAACCACATCAGTCAAACTGAAGATCAAGCCAGAATGGTGTCTGCCACATCAAAGCATAGTAAGTAATGTCTCCATGATGGAAACTTCAAAATAACACTTTAAAAAAAAAAAGCATTAAATATGATTAAACTAAATTATGATTATATTTTATTTCAATTTCAGATAGACGAACAAAGGAAAAGTTCTCTTTCTGTGAGTTAAAAGAAGATTATAACTCTTTTATAAACTGACAATCGCTATTATACACATACATACTCTGCTTTGTGAAATGATATGTTCCTTTGTACTACTGACATTACTAGTTTTAATATTACCTTTCAATACACTTCAAGAAAACATCCACCGAAGAAGCACTAATCTAAGCACCATTTTATCCAATATAAGCATTGTGTATAGAACTATTATGATTTAAAAAATTGGACAGATCTTTTTTTTCTTTCTACACTGTTCTCACGGCTCTTATGCCGCATACACATGATCAGTTCGTCTGATGAAAACGGGCTGATGGACCATTTTCATCAGACGAACCGATCGTGTGTGGGCCCCATCGGTTTTTTATCCATCAGTCAAAAAACTAGGAACTTGTTTTAAAATTATCTGATGGTTAAAAAACCGATAGAAAAAAACGATTGTCTGTGGGCACGTCCATCGGTTAAAAATCCATGCATGCTCAGAATCAAGTCGATGCATGCTCGGAAGCATTGAACTTCATTTTTCTCAGCACGTTGTTGTGTTTTAGGTCACCGCGTTCTGACACGATCAGATTTTTAACCGATGGTGTGTAGGCACGACTGATCATCAGTCAGCTTCATCGGATATCTGATGAAAAAATCCATCAGACCGTTTTCATCAGATGAACTGATCGTGTGTACAGGGCATAACAGTCAGGACAATGTGTAATAATTCAAACCCTTGCTTGTGTGTGCTTCGCCTTAAAGTAGACCTTGCTTTCCACACAATTGAGCTTTAAATTAAACATAAAAAAGTAAAAACTACTCAATTTGCATCCTGACTTCTGAAATGCTCACCTAGTTGAGGGTCCCATCACTTGACTTTCCCATGGAAAACTGGTTAAAGCAGAGCTCCGCCCAAAAATGTAACTTCTGCGTTTTCTGAATCCCCCCCCCTCCGGTGTCACATTTGGCACCTTTCAGGGGGGAGGGAGAGAAGATATCTGTGTAATCCAGGTATTTGCTCCCACTTCTGGGCCTAGATCAGTATCTGCGGCAATCTAACCCTTTCCCTGACAGTGACATTTATACAGTAATTAGTGGCTATTTTTAGCTCTGATCGCTGTAAAAAAATGTCAATGGTTCCAAAATAGTGTCAAAGTGTCCGATCTGACCGCCGAAATGTCGCAGTCCCGATAAAAATCTCGGATCACTGCCATTAAAAAAATAATAATAAAAAAAATGCCATAAATCTATCCCCCATTTTGTAGACGCTATAACTTTTGCGCAAACCAATCAATATACACTTAGTGTGATGTTTTTTTACCAAAAATATGTAGATTACATATCGGCCTAAACCGAGGAAGAAATTCATTTTTTTTATATATTTTTGAGGGATATTTATTAAAGCAGAACGTAAATAAAAAAAAATAATCTAAATTGTATGTCTTTTTTTGTTTATAGCGCAAAAAATAAAAACCGAAGGGGTGATCAAATACCACCCAATTTTGTTTGGATATAGCATTGCACAACCGCGCAATTGTCAGTTAAATCGATGCAGCGCCAAATTTTCAAAATTGCTCTGGTTAGGAAGGGGGTAAAATCTTCTGGGGCTGAATTGGTTAAGATATTGCTCTCTTTGTTCCTTTTGTTATCTCTTTCCATCACCAACTTGTGTGACACCAGCAGAAACTGGCTCTGGCCACAACCTAATGGATAACAGTAGCAGCAAGATGTAGAGATAGCTGATAAACCATCAGAACGAAGGATTTAAATAGAAGGTCTTCAGGCATAGCCATGTTTTGTAACCAGGAGGCATTGCTTCTAAAATGTTGACAGTGAAAATCAACAAAAACTCCAAATAACAATTTAAGGGCCTGTTCACACCATATGCTGCCACAACACCTAGACAAGGTGATTTGACTTGAGTTCCATGAGTTCAGTGCACACCACTGCACTGTGCATGCATAAGGTTAGGTTGTCACACATCAATGAGATTGTGGAAGGTATCTACAAATCTTAAACTTTTACCCTAATTACCCTCAGTCACCTCATTTCATTTAGTGGAATTAAAAAAAACTAGGCAATTCAAGCTGAATATATGGTGAAGTGCATAAGGAGAGGTTACCTTCAGGCCCCTTTCACACTAGGGCGGGAGGTGCGTCGACGGTGCTATTCGGCCACTAGCGGGGGCTTTACCCCCCGCTATTGGCTGAGAAAGGGTTAAAAACTGACGCAAAGTGCCTCTGCTGAGGCACATTGCCGGCGGTATAGCCGTGGTGTCCCATTGATTTCAATGGGCAGGAGCAGTGGAGGAGCGGTATACACACCGCTCCTTTACCGTCCTTTTAGCACACCGCTCCAGTGTGAAAGCCCTCAGGGCTTTCACACTGGAGACACAGTGTGGTAGTTTGCAGGCGCTATTTTTAGCACATTAGTGCCTGCAAACCGCCCCAGTGTGAAAGGGGTCTCAGTGAAATATACATGCCAAAGCAAAAAGGATATGAGCAGCTTAAAGACACATTCCAGGCTTATACTAACTAATCTTAAGGCCCTGTTCACATCTTTCAGCTTGTAAAATGCTCAGTTCTGAAGCTCCAAAATGCCCAACAAGCAAAATCCTATTAATTTCAATGGCACCTGTTTACATATGAGCAAAATGCCTGAAGCTCAAAAAAGTAGAGGAGTTTCTTTTTGGCAGAGTACAAGCGTTTTTGGAATAGAAAAGCCTGACTTGAGCAGAAAAACGTTCATAAAACACTCAAATAGCAGCTCGCCACCTCTAATTTCCTCTCTCTCCGCTCTCCCTAGTGCTTTCTATTGGCTGAACAAAAATGCCTGAAGCTGTAAAACGCTTATAATACACTTCTAAAATACTTCTAAAAAAGCTGCAAAAAAAATGCACAGAAAACGCCAGTAAATGTATATGCCCAGGTGTAAATGGAGCCTAAAACTGCTCCCACCCCCTTCTAGCCCCTATACTCCGATTTTACCTATTTTTGGGCTGCTCTGGTCACATGATCGGCACTTCTGTGTCATCCAGCGGCGGCTTCAGGAGAGAGGAGGGAGCGCCAACAACAGATAGTAAGCCTATGGGTGCTGTCAATGCTGAGGCATTCCAGTCACTGTTAGTGAGCTCTCTCTTATTCCATGTAGCCGCCTGAGAATAGGTAAGTATATGCATCTTTCTTAGGGCAGTTAGTTAGTATAGGTGCTAGAAGGTGGGTTGATTAGTTAGCATAAGCCTGGAATTCCACAATTATAGGCAATTGTTAAATTTTCTTGTAAAATTTGAAGTCAGCCTTTCCAATTCCTTCCTATTGACTCTCCCTTTTGATTCTTTACCCCTTTCTGGGCCACAATCTGTCCAGTATGTTGCCACATGCTATGGATATGTTTTAATAAAAAAGTTCTCCTTTTATGAGCTTCCAGCCAACACTTTACACTGTTGGTGGCTCTCAATCCTAGCCATCTTTGGCAGCTCCGGTCCCCAAACATGATCAAGAACCAATTAGAGTGCTTCCTGATCATGTGGTCACTAGGTTAGCTATAGTGATCATATGCAGACAAGCTGGGGGTCTCATTTACAAAATAAACCTTCATCCTGCAGATGGAAAAGCTATAGATTTATTTTCAAGTTAGCTGATGTATGCTGACACTAAGCGCTGAGAAATTTTGGCAAGTTTGTGACAGGTTTACAAAAACAGGCAAAAATATTTTACTTTTATCCTACAACCAAAAACTTGTATGTAAGCTACATATATTTGCTTTCATTGCACTGGGGCCACTGAGGATTATTACATAACCTTTCAGTCTATTAATATACATTACATACATACCGTTTTTTTATTCTTATCACCCTAAAGAAACATCTGGATGGTGTCCTCTGAATCATACACATTTCAAGAAAACCACTAAATTACTATGTTTTGTTTCAGAGATAGTTTTATTGCAAAGTGTGCTGTCAAGGGGACTTTCAGTTAACAAGACCTTTTATTTGTTTGGACACTACTGAAGCAGTTTTGTCTGCAAGTTGACACACTTATATAAATTGTACTACAGTAGGACACTTTAAAACATCATTTTCACAGTAAACAAGAAATTGTTTAACTACAGCTTTTGCAATATCTAATCAGCTGCTGAGCATTGCCGAGTGCTTGCAATGCAGAGTACAAATAATTGTTTTGAGTCCTTACCAACGTGTACTGTACATTTTAGGCCCTGATGAAGGGGATGATGTGTGGTCCTCGAAAAACATTGCCTGTAGAACCTATTACACATTTAGAGTAAAACTTTGGTGTGTCGCTTTGATTTTCACCAGTAGCAGGTCGTCCACCATGCGCCTGGCCTCTAATCTTTGTTTTTTGAAGCACATGATTAGAGCCTGAGGCTCCAATTAGCTTAAAAAAAAGGTGGGCTCGGGCCCTGAGCCCACCTATTTGTGTCACAATAGCGAATTAATATTTGATGTATGGGGAGATCCAAGAGATGTCCGTCCTTGTGAGCCCAAATGCGTGAGTACCCACGGGGGCCAAGGCTGGAGCACCAGCCCCCACTGATTTTCACATTTAAAATATCATCTCTGTAGACCAAAGTCACTGTTCCAGTTCCTTGATTTACAAGCGCAGCCCACCTAGACACCCTACTGAAATAACACCTTTTTTTAAGTACTAAAGTACTGTATATCTACTTAAGGCTCCAGCACCATCAATCTATCACTTCAAATATGCAGAAATTAGTTATGCATGATCATCACTAAGGCCCTTTGCACACTGGGGCGTTTTTCATGCGGTACAGCGCTAAAAATAGCGCTGCTATACCGCATGAAAAATCATGCCCTGTAGTGTTCAATGTGAAAGCCCGAAGGCTTTCACATTGAAGCGGTGCGCTAGCAGGAGAGCACCAAAAGTCCTGCTAGCCGCATCTTTACCGCGGTATAGGAGCGGTGTGTTCACCTCTCCTATACCGCGCCTTCCCATTGAAATCAATGGGAAAGCGCGGTGATACCGCGGTAATACCGCCCGCAATGTAAGCGGTATTAACCCTTTTTCGGCCGCTAGCGGGGGTTAAAACCTCACCGCTAGCGCCCGAATATCGCGGTAAATATGACAGTATAGCTATACCGTCACCGCGGCTCCACACTGCAATGTGAAAGCAGCCTAAATGGGCAGAGGTATTTTTGATGTGTGGACTGTCACTGACAGGCTGTATTTTCTCTATTCTATGCAAGAACTAAATTGGCAGTGTCCACAGGGAGTCATTGGGTCTTGGGGTACATTCTGTTCACTGATTACAAGCTAAATAGTTCATGATTGGACACTGTTTTCAAAGATGTTAATGAGATGAATCTGGAAAGCTAATTGTAAGCCACTACTTTTTGTCCCCTGTACCCCTTAAATGCTCTTTAGGGTGTATGGATACAATTTTAACAAACACCACCCAAAATGTTGTGGAAAGCCTTCCCAGGAGAGAGAGGGCTATTATAGCCACTTCAAACTCCATATTAATACCCATGATTTTAGAACAGGACATGCAACAAGCTCTTATACAATGCATGTGTGATGATCAGGTGTCCTAATTGGGATTTGAACCCAGAGCTGCAAGACAAACATGCTGACAGATGGGCTACCATGCTACCCATTTTCTTTCATTAGATTTGTGGCTGACATAGCAGCAGAAATATTAGGATTAACAGCTCCAACCAAGGTGAAAAATGTCTGCTATATTAAGCGTGATCTATGAATCACCTAGAATATATTTACATACATTCTGTGGTAGCCCTGCTAGACTGAAGAGGAATAAGGAGACCCACTGACATCACAGAACATTTAATAGTAGGCTCTGAACTAATTACAGGGGTCAAATAATTCTGTAGTTGAAAAATTGCACCAATTTGGGTATTATTTATAGAAAACTGTAAATATAGGCCGGTAAGAAGGAATTCAACTAACAGTGTTTTCTTTCCAAACACACTATACCAAAAAATCCATTTAACTGCATTTACAAGTGATAATTTTTGATTGGGTAAACAAACTTTTTGCGAGAGTTCACAGGAAAAACTACTAATAAAGAGTATATTTTGAAACTGTTCATCATTTCGTAATACAAACCATCATCTGTACAAATATTTACTCAAGCTAAAATGCTTTTTTTTTTTAGATTCAGAACATATTTTGCTGCCTCCTTCATTTTCAAAAACACTGTATCACTTCCATGTATTATAATCTTAAAGCGGAGATTCACCCAAATAACATTTTTCTCAGAACAACTTCTTTAGACTTCTAACATGTACAGACCGCAATTTTTTTTTTTTACGCTGTACATACCTTATAATCTATCTTTTCATTCCGGCTTCCGAGTACTTCTCCCTGCGAGAGTAGGCGTTTCCAAGCTGAGGAGGCATGTCATCTGGGAGGTCGCCCAGATGATTGACGTCTTTTCACCAAAAGTTCCCCCCGGCAGATAAGGCCCCGCCCCCCGTTTTGCGTAGGAGCGTCCGAGTCACGGCGTTTCCGAAAGAAGCCTAACATGCAGGTCTGCTAGTCGGCTCTATACGGGAAGTACCCGGAATGAAAAGATAGATTATAAGGTATGTACAGCGTAAAAAATAAAACTAAATTGCGGACTGTACATGTTAGAAGCCTAAAGAAGTTGTTCTGAGAAAAATGCTATTTGGGGGAACCTCCGCTTTAAGCAAATAACTTCCTTTAATGACTTACAAGGAGAACACATAGCAGGGGTTAAAAACAAGTTATGAAAATAGATATTCAGCCAGAAACTGTACTTAACAACCTTTTTTCTAGACACGGGGGGGGATTTACTAAAACTGGAACCTACATAATCTGGTGCAGATCTACATAGAAACTAACCATCAGCTTCCAGGTTTTAATGTCAAAGCCTAATTTAACAAGCTGAAGTTAGAACCTGATTGGCTACCATGCACAGCTGCACCAGATTCTAAGTGCACCAGTTTTAGTAAATCTCTTATAGGGTTTCTAAGGCTGCTTTCACACTGGGGCGCGGGTTGGTGTTGGCGGTAAAGAGCCGCTATTTTTAGCGGTGCCTTACCGCCATCTTTGCGGAGGCATTTGGCCACTAGCGGGACATTTTTAATCCCTGCTACCGGCCGAAAAAGGGTTAAAACCACCCGCAAAGCGCCGTTGCAGCTCAAGCCGTGATTTGTCATAATTGTGATGATTATGGCTTACAGCTCATGAAAACCCCAAATCCAAAATCTCTGAAAATTAGAATATTACATGCAATCAATAAAACAAGGATTGTACATAGAAAAATATCGGACCTCTGAAAAGTATAAGCATGCATATGTACTCAGTACTTGGTTTGGGCCCCTTTTGCAGCAATTACTGCCTCAATGCAGCGTGGCATGGAAGCTATCAGCCTGTGGCACTGCTGAGCTGTTATGGAAAACCAGGATGCTTCAATAGCGGCCCTCAGCTCTTCTGCATTGTTCGTCTCATGTCTCTCATCTTTCTCTTGGCAATGCCCCATAGATTCTCTATGAGGTTCAGGTCAGGCGAGTTTGCTGGCCAATCAAGCACAGTAATCCCACGGTTATTGAACCAGGTTTTGATGCTTTTGGCAGTGTGGGCAGGTGCCAAGTCCCGCTGGAAAATGAAGTCAGCATCCCCATAGTGCTTGTCTGTGGAAGGAAGCATGAAGTGCTCCAAAATCTCCTGGTAGACGGCATGTTGACCCTGGACTTAATGAAGCACAGTGGACCAACACCAGAAGATGACATGGCTCTCCAAATCGACACAGACTGTGGGAACTTCACACTGGACTTCAAGCATCTTACATTGTGTGCCTCTCCATTCTTCCTCCATACTCTGGGTCCTTGGTTTCCAAATGAGATGCAAAATTATCTCTCATCAGAAAAGAGGACTTTGGACCACTGAGCAACAGACCATGTGTGTTTTTCTTGAGCCCAGGTAAGACGCTTCTGACGTTGTTTGTTGTTAAGGAGTGGCTTGACAAAAGGAATACGACCATGTCCAGGATCCGTCTGTGTGTGGTGGCTCTTGATGCACTGACTCCAGCCTCAGTCCACTCCTTGTGAAAGTCCAACACTTTGAATGGCCTTTTCCTGACAATCCTCTCCAGACGGCGGTCATCCCTGCTGCTCGTGCACCTTTTTCTTCCAGACTTTTCCCTTCCACATAACTTTCTATTAATGTGCTTTGATACAGCACTTTGGGAACATCCAACTTCTTTTGCAATTACCTTTTGAGGCTTTCCCTCCTTATGGAGGGTGTCAATGATGGTTTTCTGCACAACTGTCAGATCAGCAGTCTTTCCCATGATTGTGATTCCTACTGAACCAGACTGAGAGACCATTTAAAGTCTCAGGAACCCTTTGCAGGTGTTATGGCTTAATTAGCCGATTAGAGTGGGACACTTTGAGCCTAGAATATTTCACCTTTTCACAATATTCACATTTTCTGAGATTGTGGATTTGGGGTTTTCATGCGATGTAAGCCATAATCATCACAATTATGACAAATCAAGGCTTGAACTATCTTGCTTAGCATGTAATGAGTCTACCTCATATATTAATTTCACCTTTTAAGTTGCATTAGTGAAATAAATGAACTTTTGCACAATGTTCTAACTTTTCCAGTTTCACCCGTATAGAAAGAAAAAAAGGTATGACCTTTTAACTGAACTGTAAGTTGGGAATAAACATTAGCAGACCATTAACCATATATATAAATATGTATCTCTTTGCATATGTCTAAGACTGCAAACCAAAGACTTTTAACCAGGGCTGTGGAGTCGGAGTCGGAGTCGAGGAGTCGGAGTCGGGGGAAATTTTGGGTACCTGGAGTCGGAGTCGGCAAACAATGCACCGACTCCGACTCCGACTCCTACTAAATTTAGATTGGAATAAAAAATAAAAAAAAGCAAGTTTAAATGTCCCAATTTACAAAAAGTTATAATTAATGACTTCTCTACTGTAAGAATAAAGACCAATGCATGCAGGGATGAAGTTCTTTTAAGCCAGGGGTCCTCAAACTATGGCCCTCCAGTTGTTCAGGAACTACAATTCCCATCATGCCTAGTCATGTCAGTGAATGTCAGAGTCTTGCAATGCCTCATGGGATGTGTAGTTCCGCAACAGCTGGAGGGCCGTAGTTTGAAGATCCCTGTTTTAAGCAATAGTGGTAACTCCGGATCATCTTCTTCAAACGAAGAATTAGAGAACCAGTAAGTGTCCAAATAAAAAAATTCCAACAGGAGTTTTATAAAGCACTAAAAGAAGTTGAAAAGTATGATCGCTCATCAAAACTTACTGTTGAAGAAGCCATCCTTGTTTATCCAGAGATCGTTAGTGATGTGGCCAGAATAGTTACTGCAATGCCACCCACCCAAGTCAGTGTCGAAAGATTATTTTCAGTCCTAAAAATAATAAAGTCTGACTTAAGAGCCTCTATGGAAGAGGATCTGGCAGAGGCAATTCTCTTCCTTAGAACTCTACATTGAATTGATTTGCATTTGCTAAGCCTAGAACTACATTTCAAGATTAATATAAACCATTTCTAGGTTTTACAGATTTTGTTTTTGGTTCATTATAGATAAGCTTTGTTTTTGTTCTAAAACAACCAAATAATGTGGTTTGTATTTTTGAACTGGTAAAGATCCTGTTCCTGATGTTTATGCCTGCTGCTACTATCCAGCCACTTGATTGATTAATATTTTTTTTTTTATAAAACTTTGTTTTCATTGTGTTTGTCTTTTGCTTAAACTGTGCAATACAGTAGACTGTTGGCTTCCCAGCCAGTAGTCCTGTGGTAGGTTGCGTTTCTTTCCCTCAAGGAATGTATAAAATACATTTGCATATTAATACAGAGGAGTCGGAGTCGGAAGTACATAAAACTGAGGAGTCAGAGTCGGAGTCGGAGTCGGAACATTTAGCTACCGACTCCACAGCCCTGCTTTTAACTGATAACTGATATCTTTCGATGGCAGAGGTATTCTGAGGGCATCTTCTGTGCAAATCATGTATGTATAATCAGCCTGACTGTAATCTAAGCATGTCAAAGTCACAGGTATCAGGGGTCCATATCTTCATCTCGTTTGACTGCCTTTATTATCTTACTTCTCTTGTCAATATAAAATGTTTGCAAATGTAGGACTGCCCCGACTGAAATTTTGGTAAAAACTCAGAGGTCAGTGACTGAAATGGCTTTCACATTGCTGCACTGTATAGAGGTAATTTAACAATGTAATTCAGCTAGGTTAGGTAGAGAGATTTGTTTTCAAACACTACAGTATACTTATATTGAATGGCTAAACGTAATAACCAAAGAGTTCCATTATCATACTGGGAAAAATCGAATTCACTTCTTTTGAAAATGTTAGCAGTGACTGCTTTGGACTGACAATATGACACTTGGGGATCGCAGTATTTGTAATTTTTACTTGTCTGTTTCTATAGCATTTGAGTGCTCGTCTGAGTCTTGTTTTAAAAAAATAATAGTAGCAAAAAGAACTGCAGCTTCTATGCATTGTTGCCCTTGTCTTGCAACTCTGAAATGGCATGAAGAGTTAGACATAAATCCTGATGAGCCACTGCCTTTAGCAAAGTGTGGTACACACAAGTGTGGATTTAACGATTTTATAATCACAACTTAAATGTAAGCCCAAATTTCCTCTTATGCATAACAATTCTGACTTCCAGCGACTTGCATTTTATACTTGTTTAAACTTTTTTCCTTATCAATTTCAATGTGCATTTAACACGTGTTTCTTTTTTTGCTTCAAATGCACTGAAATATAGCACAGGTAATCTGAACATGAACCAATAAAATAATTTCTATGCATTATAACACTCGCACATGAGCGTAAAGCTGGCCAGGTCCATCTACTTCAACCAATAAATGCAAATCAAAAAAATAAAATAAAATTCATACCATCCTATATACGCAATCCTTTACCCACAGTTAATCCAGAGGAGGGCAAAAAACACAGCAAAGCATTAACCAATTTGCACCAGCAGGGGAAACATATCCTTTCTGATCCCCTGAGAGGGGGATTCCCTGGATCAACTTTACCTATTAATGTTAGTATTCAGTTATATTATGTATATTTATATTCATGTACATTTAGGAAAGAATCCAGGCCTTTTTTTAAGAAATCTACTGAGCTGGCCAGAACCAGCGCTTGAGAGACATTTCGATTCTCAGCCGATTCAGCAGGAACCGGCCGAGACTCAAACCATGTACGGGCAGGCTGATTGTACCCAAGTAGATTAATCGATCAACTTGGGTACAACCAGCATGTCACATCTTTCATGAGATTATTGCCATTGGCTAGTCACTGTTTTCTCCCGCTGAGCCTTTTTGATCTCCAGGCAAGGAGGTGCTTGGCATTGTCCCTGCCAGGAGAACACAAAAGCTCAGCGGGATTGATTTCCCCATCAACACCGACTCGGTTGATGGGGAAATGGAGCAAAAGAAAATAGCACTGTCTAAGGCTAGCTTGATATTTACATTCTTGTATTGTTAATTTCATCATCTTTTTTCCAGTTCCTCTATGTATGTGAACCAGCCTGTTCACATCCTCCTGCTTGTAGCTAATAAATATTCTCATGATTGAGTCTTGTACTGTTAACCTTTTATCTAGAACAATTCATTTTACAGACAATCAAAAGAGGACTTTCTAAACAGCAACTCAAATACCCAACTAGACAGCTGAAATGAATTAGAACTCAAACATACCAGAATGAGAATGTTGGTCTGTGTACAACATCTGCTTGGATCTAAATCCAACAGCAGTGCAGCTATTTCTGTTCTTTCCTGATGTACATATGGTTTGTATTTTGTGTTAAAATCTTACATTGTATATCAACTTCCTTTTAGACCATTTATATTGCACTAAAGTAGGACCTAAAGAAGGTGTTCTTTGTGCCAAAACAATCCAAATGCTTTCAAAACAAGTGCTTCATAAAGGGAAAGAACAGGAGGTGACAAGTGCAGTTTTTCTGCAAAGTGGAAGGCAAAAGCCATGAGGACTGTTCTCCTAACAGTCAAACTGGTTTTCACCAACAGTAAGTGGTGTCTGCAGATTCACACAGATAGCCACCCAGTTCACCTGTTTGTGCCCAAATTGAAACTGTTATCCAATTTATTAGGACATTTTAATACCACCTGGCTTGACAAATGGCAATTAAAAAAAAGAAAAAGCTGGGTGTATAATGCTCAGCCAAATGCCTTGTACACACGGCCGGACTTTCCAAGAAAAAAAGGCGGCAAGCTTTTTTTCTCAAAAAGTCCGGCCGTGTGTAGCCTCCATCTGACTTTTTTTCTCGGAAGTCCGACGGACCTTAGATAGAGAACCTGTTCTCTTTCTTTCTGTCGGACTTCCAACGGACTCATGCCGACGTTTGCACGGTCAAAAGTCCAACCGTATGTACAAGGCAAAACAGTACCTGCATCATGTCAGATGCAGTCACTGTTCTAAAATTCAGGCAGCTGCAGGTGTTCTTTGAATATAATAGCTGGCACAGGAGATTCCTTCATCCATGATGTTTAGTTTGGATGGGGGAACTGATTGATTTCCCTCATTCAGCCCTGTGGGGCTGATCCAGAGAACGTTACATGTGTATGGCTAGTCTAAGGCTGGCCATAGGTGGTGGGATTTACTTTCTTGCAACCAATAGTCATGTACAGGGGGGGTGGGGGAAGCTATCCCCACAGAGAGTAGACAGTGATTAGCAATAATTGCAGGAGAATCCGGCAGGCTGGTCGTACCCAAGTTGATCAACTTGGTACATTCAGCCTGCCCTATAACGGTTTGAATCTTTGCTGGTTCCTGTTGAACCGGCCAAGATTCAAGCCGCGTAAGCCTAACACTTCTGGGGTCCGTAAGCAGTTGCAGCAGTTGTTTGTGTCTAAGGGCTGTGTTGACGGATCAATGCAGAATGCTTTCAGATGCATTGAGCTGGCAATGGAGATCAGTTTGAGATCCTTTGGAGGTGCTTCTGACCCCTTTGAAATTCTACATGCCATTTCAAGCTGCTTTTTATTCCTAGTAACTTATAAAGTGAGAAGAGCAATATTGATTTGAACACATGTGCAGACAATCGTAAAGAAACACGAAAAAATAAAGTACTTTCAGGTAAAAGAGCAGGAACTCTGAAACAGCTTTCAGAGTCCCCGCTTTGTCAAAACACAAGGCAGTTCTGTTTGGGCCATGTCAGTGCTTGCCAGCTCCCTCTCAATCCCATACCCCTATTAGCCCTTAGAGGGTAAATATGGGCCTTTGAAAAAAAAAAAAAAAGCCTGCTATCAGCTGAATCTGGGTCACAGGAGAACAAAAGTAAATGTAATCCACAAGAGAAGTATGGTCAAAAAGCTTTGGCCATACTTATCTTATAACTATGATGAGCTGTCCAGTAGGATTATGTGGAAGGAAAGACGAGATGGGCAAGCTTTGCATTGCCAGGTACATTCAGAGCTTTACCCAATCAGAACTGCCCAGCATTACAAATGAACAATACGAACTCCAGGGTGCTGCTCTTACCGCAATTTTTTTGTTAAAGTCACAGAATCATTTTGTAAAGCAGGGGTCATCAAACTACGGCCCTCCAGGTGTTCAGGAACTACAATTCCCATCATGCCTAGTTATGTTTGTGAATGTCAGAGTTTTACAATGCCTCATGGGAAGTGTAGTTCCGCAACAGCTGGAGGGCCGTAGTTTGAGGATCCCTGTTGTAAAGCTTTACACCATGGGAATAAAAGGTGACTTCTTAGGCCCCGTACACACGTCCGAGGAACTCGACGGGCAAAACACATCGTTTTGCTCGTCGAGTTCCTTGTGAAGCTGCCGAGGATCTCGGCGAGCCGAAATTTCCCATTGAACAACGAGGAAATAGAGAACATGTTCTCTATTTTCTCGCCGAGATCCTCGTCGGCTTCCTCGGCCCAAAAGTGTACACACGGCCGGGTTTCTCGGCAGAATTCAGATCCGACCGAGTTTCTGGCTGAATTCTGCCGAGAAACTCGGTCGTGTGTACGGGGCCTTAGAGTACTGTCACTGTCACTTTTACTGAGCATGGTATGTATGTTTAAAAATGGAGAACAATAAAAACAAAAAAATAAATAAAAAGAATAGTCAGGGGGGCGTGACCGGAAGCCAGCCTGGAAGGAAGCAACCCCTGAGAGCTCCTCTCCAGCCCGCAGCTTATAGGCACTAAACCGGGGGTATTCGCCGCCATCCATGGGCGGATCGCGGACCACAAGATCCAGCAAAGCAAGGGGATCATCTCAACCCCCGCCAGGCTCCGCTACGACCCTGCAAAAATATTTTAAAGCGCCCGAAATGCCGCCGGGCGGAGGGGAAAAGATGGCGCCGGACGCGACCACCCTCAGAATAGGAGCCTCTTGTCCCCGCACCTTCCCGCCTTACCATCCGGAGCCATCCTCAACCCGACCGCAGACCACCGCTCCATCCCCGGGCCCGGATAGATCACAGACATGGGTGAGTGGATCGCAGCACCCCCGCCCCCCCGCAGCGGACCACGAGGCACAGGCCGCAGCCCCCCTTCCCTCTCCAGAGCAGGACACCCAATGCACCGGGGCCTTCCCCCGCCTGCTACGTACAGCCCCAGACCCTGAGCAGCAGAGTGGCTCCCAGCTCACCACATCACCCACGTTTGATGAGGATTTCCCGGCCCTACAAGCCTCCATAAGCACCCAGGCCTCTATGGAGCCCTCAGAGCATGGCAGCTCCTCTGCTGGCATTAGACCAGACCCTACCTTCCCTACTGCCCAGGGACAGACCCATCCGGCCATCCATCCGGGGACCGGAGCTCAGCAGGGGATCTCTCCCCCATCATATGCCTCCATGGCCACCACCAGCACCCCCTGGCAGGGAAGGGCCCCTATTCCACCAGTAGATCAGGCTGAGGCCTGGTCCAACACATGGGACCTGCCCCAGCAACCCCCCCTCGAGGCCAGACAGCACAGGGAACCAGCTTCCACCCGCCATCCATCCCCCACTGATCCACTGCAGCCTATGTATGATGTCAGGGGACCCCCATACCATCCCCCCCCACCATGGCAATCTTACTTGCAGGCCATTCCCACGAAAGAGGACTTTAAACAGCTTGTTGAGGACGTCAGGGCGACCTGCCGCGCTGAAATTCAAGTATTACAAACGGGCCTCAAACACTTAAATGACAGAATGGAAATGGCTGAGGAAGAGATTCAGGAGACTAAACTGGCGGTACACCGCACCCAGACCCAGGCGTCAGACCACCGTCTCATGCTAAGAGACATGCAGCGGCATATGGAAGACCTGGACAACAGGGGGCGCCGCAACAACATCCGCATACGCGGACTCCCTGAAGCGGATGGGGCAGAAGACCTACAGCTCACCCTTCAGAACTTATTCAACGAAATATTGGGGGAACCAACAGACAAGACCATCGAGATGGACAGGGCCCATCGAGCCCTCAAGCCAAAGGGACCAGCCTCCAAACCACGGGACGTCATATGCCGCATAAACTCCTACCCGCTGAAGGAAAACATAATGCGCAAAGCCCGTCCCATACGCAACCTCCTCTTTGACAACAACCCACTACAACTCTACCCGGATCTCTCTTGGATCACGTTGCAGAAACGACGCCTACTACAACCCCTGCTCCGCACCTTGCAAGACAAGGACATTGTGTATCGATGGGGCTTCCCCTTTAGCCTGTCCGCCAACCACCAGGGGACCTCAGCCACCCTACGCTACCCAGAGGACCTGGACGACTTCTGCAGAACACTGGACATTTCCGTTCCCCGGCTGCCGGATTGGGATCTCGTGGCCACGCCACCCCCTTCACCAGTAGTCTGGCAGAGAGTCCCGCCGCCTAAACGCCCCAGGGGCCGGGACCCTGCCCGCAACTCCCCCAGGCACAAGCACACCTAAGATGGTCGCCCCGGCCACGAAATTCGCCTCGAGCACTGCAGGAGACTCTCCGGTTTTGCTGTTGTTTTTGTATTTTCTTTTTTTTTTCTTGCTCTTACCCCGTCATTTACCCCCGGTTGCCCCAGCCTTACCCCTACGCCACACATCGGGCCTGTCTCGGATGAGACGTCGAAGAGGCTGCCCTTTTGATCACGGACCCCCCCATGGCTGATAGCCTAAGAGTTCCTCTTCCCCTAACCCCCACAGTGGAGTTCCTCCACGCCACCCCCCTGCCCTATGTTTTTGGACTTTTTGGTCGGGAGGTCCTTAAGGAACTGTTGGGACCTGAGGGCCCTCGGGCCATTCGGGCCCCCATTGTTGATTGTTGATGTGTTATGTTTTGCTTTTGCTCTCACTCTTTTCTCTCTTTTCAGACACCTCTCTCTCCTCTCCCGTGCAGGCAGCACCCGACAGCACGCCTTGGTAGCTGTCGCCACGGCGGTCTCCCCACTCGCCCTCCCAGAACCAGATGCAGCTCGACCAACTCCAGCTAAGTACAAACCGCAATCTCTCCACCCACAGTATGGCTAAGTTGCTATCCTTAAACGTACACGGGCTTAACTCCAACAGAAAACGTCACCTAGCACTTAGGGAATTCAGGCAAACAGGGGCGGAGATTATAATGGTGCAGGAATCGCACTTTTCTAAGGGCGATTCCTTCACGTTTGCATCCAGGTACTTCCCCTTAATATACCAGGCCTTTAGCCCGCGCAAACGGGCAGGGGTCGCAATCCTGATCAAACGGGGCACTCCCTTCACCTGCACAGACTCCTACATCGACCCCCTGGGCCACTTCATCATTCTGAGGGGGACATGGCACTCACGAGACATAACTTTATGCACCCTGTATGCCCCCAACGCACATCAGCACAGATTTCTAAGCCGGGTTCTCACCCGCCTAGCTAGATCCCCCCACGGCCTACTGGTAGTGGGGGGGGACTTTAACCTGCCCCATTCGGCGACCTGGGACCGCCTGGTGGTGAACCCCCGAGCCTCTCAAACGAAAGCCCTGCGGGACTCTAAACTTTTCCGTCAGCTGACGAGGAAACATGCTCTATTCGACGCATGGAGGGCGCTTCACCCAGGGGATCGCCAGTTCACCTTTTATTCATCCCCCCACCATACGCACTCACGCATAGATTACTTCTTAGTCAACAATACTACATTACGCGTCATTGACTCCGCACAGATCCTGCCCATCTCCTGGTCCGACCATGCCCCCATTACCCTGACCCTTGACCTCGACACTCCCACCCGCAGGCCCTATAACTGGCGCCTGAATGACTTTCTCCTGAAACACACCCCCTCCAAAATGGAAATAGACTCCACCCTGCAACTTTACTTCAGCGAAAATGACACACAGGACGTCTCCACTACCACACTGTGGGCTGCCCATAAGGCGGTAATTAGGGGACGGTGTATGGCCTTCTCCTCGGCCCTTAAGAGGAATGCCGAGGCGGCTAGAAAACAGGCAGAAGCGCAGCTCCGGGCCTTAGAGATTCGCTTACAGTCTTCCCCCTCCTTGAAGCTACTTAAACGTATCGCCCTGGTACGGTCAACACTCCGGGACCTTGCGATGGGTCGAGTCGAGAAAGCTCTAGTACGCCTCCGCCAGGTATATTATGACAAAGGCAACAAGGCACAGGCGCTACTGGCGAGGAAACTAGCAGACCGTTCGCTCGCATCCACCCCACACCAGGTCCAGGATGGTTCGGGCAATATTATATCTCACCCTCAGAGTATTGCGGATGCCTTCGCAGCATTCTACGCCGACCTGTATAACAAGCCAGAAATCCCTCATGACCCACCCCCCCCGACCTGTTAGACAGGATGACACAATACCTAACTCGGGCGGGCATTTCCCGGCTACAACCGGACGACCTAGCCTCCCTTAACGCTCCCATTACAGGAGAGGAACTGACCGCAGCCATTAAGTCCCTACCCGCCCATAAATCCCCAGGCCCTGACGGGTTTCCATACGAATACTACAAGACCTTCCTCCCCACACTCCTCCCTCACATGACGAAGCTCTTCAATGCCTTCCTACAGCAGACCCCCATCCCGCAAGACATGCAGCGCTCTTTCATCACCCTCATCCCCAAACCAGACAAGGACCCCTCACTATGTGCAAGCTACAGGCCGATAGCCCTGCTGAACTCTGATCTCAAGATCTTCACAAAGGTCCTCTCCCTCCGCCTAAATGTAGTTTTACCCTCTCTGGTCCATAAAGACCAAGTGGGCTTTGTCCCCCTCCGCCAAGCGGGGGACAACACGAGAAAGGTGATCGACCTAATTGACGTGGCGAGCAGGGAGGGCCCGGAGTCTTTGCTCCTGAGTCTGGATGCAGAAAAGGCGTTTGACCGCCTTGGCTGGCCCTTCATGCTCGCCACGTTAAGGCATATGGGATTTAGGGGACCTTTCCTCCAGGCGGTCCGACACCTCTACACCAATCCGATCTCACAGGTGAAAACGCCCTTTGTCACTTCATCCACCTTCCCCGTTACTAATGGAACCCGTCAGGGGTGCCCCCTCTCCCCCCTCCTCTTTGCTCTCTGCGTCGAGCCCTTAGCAGCGACGATCCGAGGCAACCCGGACATCCGTGGAATCCCAGTAAGGGGGAGGGAATTTAAGATCTCCCTCTTCGCCGATGACATTATCCTGACACTAACGCGCCCCCGCATTTCCCTGCCTAACCTACACAGGGAATTAGAATGCTACGGGGCCCTCTCGGGATACAAGACTAACACGGCCAAGTCCATGGCCATGCCGATCAATATGCCCGAACCAGAGGCCCTACACCTGCAGTCCGTCTTCCCGTACCACTGGGAGCGAACCTCCCTGAAATACCTGGGGGTCCAATTGACCCCAAGCTTTACATCCCTGTACCAAGCCAACTTCCCCCCCCTATACAGTTCAATAAGGGCGCTGATCCACAAATGGAAGTCCCATCAGATATCCCTATTAGGCCGGATAGCGGCAATAAAGATGGTAGTCCTCCCAAAACTACTATACCTCTTCCAGACCCTCCCTATCCCGGTCCCCTGCGCACATCTGCGAGCCCTACAAGCCGACCTCCTCCGGTACGTGTGGAACTACAAACGCCACAGGATCCCACGCTCGGTTATGACGGCGTCACGAACTGAGGGAGGTCTGGCCTTCCCAGACCTGGTCAAATACTACCAGGCCTCGCAGCTCCGGGCGGTGGCATCATGGTTCCCCCAGAAGTCTTACAATAGATGGACGGAGGTGGAAAAGATCTGGTTGGCGCCTATACACCCCAACAACCTCCTGTGGAACGCAAATGCGGCAGTGGAGCCCGGACATTTACTGGGCTCCATGCGGCAGCTTCAAAGTACCTGGAGGAGGTTAGCCCAAAACGGTCGACTTAGGTCCGATAGCTCCCTGCTGACCTCTTTCCTCTACAACCCTAAAGTACCGACCAGTCTCACCCACCAGATGTCCTGGCCCTGGGCCTCGCGAGGCCTATTTCACTTTGGTCATTTAGTAGACCCCAGATCCCGCACCCTACACTCCTTCACTGATCTCCAAGCCAAACATGACATTCCACGGCAAGCTTTTTTCAGCTACCTACAGATCAGGCACTACGCTCAAACAATCGCCCCTCGGCTCCTCTTCTCAAAACCGACCCCATTTGAGCGAATCATCCTCGAGGGCACTGCCCGAAGGGGTCTCATATCAGACATTTACCAAATCCTCAATGAATACCCCGCACAAACCAAAGGTAAACATACATATATGCTCCGATGGGAGAGGGAGCTGGGGGAGGTGCTCTCGGAGGACGAGTGGAGGGCAGTCTGGAGGCAGGCGGCCAAGAGTTCGATCTGCACCCTTTATAAGGAAAATATGTATAAAGTGCTGTTCTTCTGGTACCTGACCCCGGACGTCCTCCACAGGATTTACCCCTCCACTTCTGACCGATGCTGGCGCTGTGGCCAAGCCAAGGGCACGCTGTTCCACATCTACTGGACGTGCCCCCTGATTGTCCCATTCTGGACTCAAACGCAAGAGCTTCTATCTCGCCTCCTGGAGGCGCCCATACCCCTCTCCCCGAAGCTGTTTTTGCTGGGCCTATCCCAACCTCGCATAGCTAAGTCCTACAAGAAACTGCTAAGACACATAACCACAGCTGCGAGGTGCTTGATAGCGCTTCATTGGAAGAAACCAATCCCCCCATCACAAGAAGCCCTCTATGCTAGGGTCAAAGATGTAGAACTCATGGAAAAAATGACGGCTAGGATCCAGGATAGGTTGGATGCCCATGATCTGGTCTGGGAGAGGTGGCACGTGGTGGAGGACCCGCCGTGAGTCGACAATAGGCCGCCAAGGTACACTGCTCACCCTGACAATCTTGCCTGCCCCCCCCCCATCTCCCCTGTCCCATCCCCTCTCCTTTTTCCTTCTCGCCTCCCCCCCCGCCCTGTCCCCCCCTCCTCACCCCATTCCCTCCTTACATCCACCCCCCCTCTTTCCCTTCTTCTTCTCTTTCTTTACTCCTTCTTTTAGATCTCCAATTGTGTTACATGTCACTGATAGCAGAAATAGATATGGAGCCACTGTGTAAGCCCAGCTAGCTGGAATTTTGTACCTCCTTTCATCTTTTGCACTTGAACTGCTGCTATATTCTGTACTGACATTTTATGAAAATAAACAAAAATTATTATTTGAAAAAAAAAAAAAAAAGAATAGTCAGACAGCGCAAAACCAATCCTAACCAAATGCAGCTGAACACTGAAGGTCAATATAAAACAATCCTTAAGCAAACATAAATAAAAAGCAGTGCAGAAACTAAAAACAAATTTGAAAAACAAAAACGCATAAAAAACAACAACAAAGAGTCCCAGAGCGTGAGTTTCTGAAAAGGAGGAGTCTACAAGTGGTACACCAATGGGAAGGGAAAAGATTCCTTAGTAGTGAGCAGGGTGCTTGAAAATTATAATGTTCACTGTGCATCCGATTCAGTGCCCCCTCCACCAGAAATACAGGCCGCTCACCTTAGCGAAAGGACCTCTGAGCAAACAGAAAGGTCATTCATGCAGTCCCCTAATAAGGGTAATCATAAAGTTGAGAGGGCTGACTTCCTGTATAAAAACAAAGGCAGCCAGGACTGAAGGAGGCCTGGAAACTGGGCATGGGGGAGTGGACAAGTCATGAGCAGAAATTCTAAATCATTCACCATCTGAGATCTGTATATGATAAACTGACTTTAATTTAGAGGGTAGGGGGAGGGGCACTCTTAAAAGAAGAATCCAGTTACTATGAAAATAGCCAAGAATATTGAACACATTGGTGCAGTGGGGACTGCAATAGTGTTTGTTCTAAAAGACTCTTACCAGTTTTAAGATGTGCTATGGTTATTTTTCAAACAAAAGCTACAGAACAAGGACATAGGATGTACACCCTACCTGGACAATATTTGGTTTGCAAAAGTACTCAGTATAAAAATAACATTAATAATATTAACTTTTTTTAGAAAATATAGTTTGCATCTCAGCACTGCTGATCTCCTGCATCCTCTTTGCAGCCCCCTCCTGTCTACATATTCCCTGATAATGAAACTTGCAGAATGAGTGTCTGCAGCACCTCCTATAGTCTCCACTGGCAGCTCACGAGAAAGAGTCACAAAGCAGGAGCATAACTGTCAAATACAGAAAGTTATCACCCTGTAACAGGAAGTGTCTAAGCTGTTGTTGACCCAATCGTCAGGTACAGTAGTTTCTTATAGTGATTGTAAAGTCTTATTTTTTTACCCAATAAACATAACAAACATGTTATACTTACCTCCTATGCGCAGTGAATTTGCACAGAGCAGCCCAGATCCTCCTATTCTCGGGTGCCTCTTCTATGCTCCTGGCCCCTCCCTCCCATCTAGTGCCCCCACAGCAAGCAGCTTGCTATGGGGTCACCTGATCTGGGTCACAGCTCCATGCGTCCATTCAGATACGGAGCTGCGGCCCCCTTCTCTCTCCTGATTGGCTGACTAACTTTGATTGACAGCGCATTAGAAAATAGTGCCATTGCTGTGTCTCAGGCAATCAGGAGGTGGAGGCTTGGGACAGCCGAGGGACTCGTGGACATCGCTGGGGCACAGGTAAGTATTAGGGGTGCTGCTGCACACAGAAGGCTCTATCTTAATGCAATAAAACATTTTTTTATTTAAATTTTAAATTAGGCCTCATGCACTAAAATTCTCCTATGTACGCTGGACCTATCTGCTAGAGCAGTGGTTCTCAACCTGGGGGTCGGGACCCTCTCGGGGGTCGAATGATGATTTGCCAGGGGTCTCCGAATCCTGAGCTGTTTCTGAAGCACCGCTCTCCCAGACTTTTTGCAGTCGGTCAGCAGGGCTGTCCCTGGAGCCTGTGGCCACCCAGCTGGGCTGTTCCTGGAGCCCGCAGCTACCCACTCAGTCTTTTCGCAGCTGCCCATTCAGTTTGTGGCATGACTGGAGGGTAGAGACTAGAGATCAGTTGACTGGTGAGGAATGTGAAGTGGGAGGGGCTGGAGGAGACCCTAGCTCCAGATTTCGGCATATGTGTCACTGCTACGAGACACTTCAAGTCGGAGACACAGTGAGTAACACTACCTGTGATTATAATTGCCATTAAAAGTCCCCGCTACAATTCTCAGATCAGCAGATGACCTTGATCAAGAGCACCTAAGTTGGCTGATCAGAACTCCCCCCAGCATTGCCACTCATCCCAACTCCCCCCGCCAAGGAGTAAGAGAAGGAATAAAAATAGAGAATACATATAAGAGAGAGAAAAAGAGGGGAAAGAAAAAGGTAGAGAAAAAATAAGAGAGCAAGAAAGACGTCTAGAAAAGGGGATAGGGGGAAAATAAGAAATTAGGATAGAGAGAGATAAAAGGGAAAGAAAGGAGAACAAAGAAAGAGTGTAACATCCTAAAATGTACCATAAGGGGGGTTTAATACTGTACAAGTTGAAGGGACTCAAGGAGCACTAAATGTCCACGGGTTAGGGCTCATATTACTTGTCTTGCCTCGGGTGCTGACAACCCACGCTACGAAAATAATTTTACTGTCAGGGAACCCCACAACTTGGGAAATGTTATCAAGGGGTCACGGCACTAGAAAGGTTGAGAACAACTGTGCTAGAGGCTGGCAGAAAAACCCAGCTAAAAAATGCACTTAAATACAGTGCATAACTTTGCAACGTATTAATAACTTCTTTTTAACAGTGCATCCATAGAGTCAACAAACTAATTTGGGGTACTTTGTCGCAGTAAGTGGGCTTAGCACTATATGACCATATAGTGTGACCAAACCCCCGTATTTTTGAATATGTTCAGGTGTTTTTAACCTCCCTGGCGGTATGATTCTGTCTGGAATTACGTACCAAACGCGGTACAATTATTTTGCAAGGAAATTTGGCGTTTTATACTGTAGGCCTGCAATTCTTAGGAATAACTCACTTAAATCTGACCAAACAAGAGTCTTGTAGGCATCCCGGGTATGATTTTTTTTTTAAAACAAAATTATAAATTATAATATAATAAATAATTATAAATAATTATAACAAATAATAATATAATTATAATAGAAAATATTCAATAACGTAATCACCTCAAAATCACTGAAATTTGCTCAGTTGCAGAATTGTCGCTGTCATTACTTTTATTTTTTTATGACGAATTTCCCCACAAATCGCTATTGCACAATTCTGCAAGTGATTATAATTTATTATCGCTGTTTTCTAGCTGCTCTAAAACCATTTTTGACATAAAGGGACACTTTTGGACAATTTACAGTTTTCAGGCAGAAAGAACAGTTTTTATTATACAAAAGAACATGTAGGGCACTGGGCAGACCACTAGGGACAAGGGGTGTGTATTTTGTACATACAGTACTATATACTCTATAAGATTACAGTATACTGTATGTAATGTGTTTGTTTACTTTTTTGAATTTGGGGGCGTTCTCCGTTCCCGTGCGTCGTAGCGTCGCAGGGAACGGAGATCGGCGGCACACAGGGATACTGTGAATCGAGTGAGGACCCGCTCGCTCACACAGCGCGGATGCATCGCTGGATCCAGGGACAAGGTAAGTAACTTGTCTGTGGATGCTGCGAGCAGGTAAGCCGCGGCGCTGCACGCTCTGCACATCTACCCCGAGCGTGACTCGAGGATATCGATCCTAGCATGGAAAATCCACCCCGAGTCACGCTCGGGGATACCACCAGGGAGGTTAACTAGCCTTGCAGGATAAATGTAATTTTTGCATGTGTGCGCTATAATCTGTTTTGCATAGAGTCAACAAAAACACAAGTAACCACCGATTTAAACATTTTATCACTGACATGTGTTTTCCCATTTAAATCAGCCAATTACTACTTACCTGACCTAGACAAAAGGATCTGGATATTAAAGTTACAAAGAAAACTCAATACTACAAAAAAAAAAAAGGCCATCAGCTGTTGCCTGTGTATTTATAAATGAGAAGCCACAATGTGACACTAGAGTGTCTCTAGGCAGTGTGACAGTTACAAGGAAACAATTCTTGTCAGCAGCAGATGGTTCACAATAATAGGTACAATACACTCAGCCATCAGAAGACATACAGGAGACAAGCATCTACAATAAACTGAATTGGTCAATTTGCTAATGACTTCTTTAGAATGAACTAACAGACCGATACTTGAAACAGTAAAGACATCGTGTTCAAACTGAAGCTGCTCATTAATTGTAGGTGTGTTCATGGCTTGCGTTTGGTAGCTTATGCCAGGGTGGTGCTGCTTCAAATTCTGCTGAGTATGACGGGTTTTTAAGACCTTCCAGAAAGCAAGTTATTAATCATAGGTGTTCAGCCAAGTAAGCATCTTTAGCTAGTAAAATATTTGTTGGCATAGTAAAAGTATATAGCACACTTTTTCTCTGAATACATTTGTTGTGCCTTTCTTGTCAGCACTCCATATAATTGCCAAAGCAAATAACAAGGATATATATATATATATATATATATATATATATATATATATATACACACACACACAGTATATCATATGTAAGCATTTTCTCTATTACATTGAGGCTCCATTTACACCATGGTGTTTCGCGGACAGAATCCCCACGATTTGGAAATGACATTCCCGATAGTTTGAATGGCACCAAATCGCAGCGCGATTCTGCCCGATTAATCGCTGTAAATTTGCGCAAAACAGAACACTATGGTGTAAATGGAGCCTTAAAGTGGATGTAAACCCGATTCATGAAATGTGAGCTGGGCACATATATCTGCAGTGTTTTGTAATCTCTCTTCATAGAGATAAGTCCCGTAGCTCTCTGCTGACCCGTTCCCCTGTTATCAGCCTGATAACTCCTGACAAATTCTCGGACACATCAGATAAAAGCAGCTTGACATTTTTGTCAGGGGAGGTTGCTATAAATAGGTTAGCAGGGAGCTGGCCCTGTTACAAAACACCTGAGAGTCTGTGCCTATGAGGAGAGAAGGGGTGTGCCTTCCTCCAATCAGCAATTTTAGCTATCTTAGCTGTATGCCCAGACATCACACTCTGTGTTAAACAGGAAGAGAACATTTCTTAAAATGATCTGAATTTTCCAAACAGTATATAAATGTGAAGACAGCAGATATATATGTAAAACTTATGTAGGGAGATTTGGTTCATCTCTGTGTATCATCTGAGGCTGTTCACTTCACTGGGTGTATGGAGGGTTCACATCCACTTTAAGTAAAGAACTGAAGCTCTTTCTTTCCAAAAGAATAGCTAACTAACATATTTTGAAATAACATGTTGATATAGTCTCTATACTTTTTAAAGTTAATATATCTGAAATACAAGAAGGCCATAGCTCTGTGAGATAGGGCGTCATAGCAAAGTTTTAAAGGGGTTCCCCTGTCACATTAATGCAGCACTGTCAGTTGCTTAAAAAAAATTACTTTTTTTTGTAATAGAAGAAATATAATACAGAAATGTTATTATGGTTCCAGTCTAGTACCTTTCATCTGTTCCAGGGCTGCAGCCCCCATCAAAATCGTTTACACTGTGGAACCTATTCTATGACTTTTAGAACATTGCTAAAGCTGGGTACACACTATGAGAAAATTGAGCGAACAATCGGCCAGTTTTCCTCCATGTTTCACAGCAAGATGGAACTAAGAGGGAAGTAGTGTACGAAAATTCTCGTATGACAGTGGTTTTCTTTTGTTGTTTTTTTGTTTCTGGTCACGCAGTCTTTCACATCTGATTTTTTTATACAAAATTTACGTTGCAAAGTCTGAATCGGATGTGGAAAGTCGTGTACACACTATATGAATATCGAAGAATCAGGCCTCCTACAGAATTTGTTAGTATGTACCCAGCTTTAGTCCTGTAGTGATCAGAGAAAAAAAGCACAGAGCATGGTAGTAGACACAAGCATCAGATAATGTTGGAACTGTTCAATGCTGAACACTATGCTGGAGGCTGCAGGGCTGGTATGGAGGGACGGTAAGAGACCACCACAGAGATTAAGGGGAGACATTATTGAAACCTTAAAGTATGTAAAGGGGTGAATAAGGTTCAGCAGGGCAGTATTTTCAATATTAAGAAAAAACATGAGGACATGGGGACACAACCCCAAACTAGGAAAGGAAAGAAAAAAACAAATTTTAGAAAGTATTTTTTTTTCCCCTAAAAGTGTAGTTGACGCTTGAAAAAGACTTACAGCAGAAGCAGTGAGTCAGTCAATAGTGGGTTCAAACATGCTTGGGACAAATATAGACAAAAAGAATGTAACTGAAAAAAAACTCCCACAAAATAAATAAATACAGTATATATGAAAAAATAAAGGGGCAGACTCAATGGACCACTTGTTCTTTTTTTCTGCCATCACTCCTATGTTTGTGTATGTATAACAGCTTTTCTATTACAGGGGACAACTATTTAAATTTTTGCAGTGAATGACAGAGTCATTTTAATTTCAATGTCAAAACAATTAATTAGTGATACAGAATGCAAATATATTTCATATCAATCATATATAAATTCCGAATCTCTATCTATCTAAACACACATCTTTTAAATGCCAATTCTACCTGCTTTAAGAATTCGTTACCCAGAACAGAAATTGATCCTGTTCCTTTAAAGTATGAATAACAGCACAGTACTTGTGCTGTGTAATTTGGCCCTTTGTATCATATAAAATTACAGGTTGATCTTGCCTGATTCTGCCCTTCCTCCCCGTAAACTGGCCACGGTTTATCATGGCTACTGAACCCTTACACCGTGATCAGTTTACGTGCCTCCATTATCCGCAGCGCTCCTCTGTCTTCCTCTCCTCTGCCTGTCAGCTTTGTCTCAGGGCCCGCCTCTTCCCTCCTGCTGCTGAAATAACTGTGACATTTTTAGGCAGTCTCCTGTGTTCGATAATGCTTTGTCCCTGTGTACACTATGTGCTTTATTTAAAAAAAGGCCGTTCTGTTCCTGACGTCAGCGGGGGATTCTCTGCCACTCCTGCTGTAGCTGCCAGATTATGAGAGGGAGTGGCGGCCGGTCATGTGAGCGCCAAGCTGAAATAAGGAATAGAACTGCATTTTTTTTTTAATAAAGCACATACACAGGGACATGGCATTATTGAAAACAGGAGATTGCCTGATAATTACCAAGTTGGGTTATAACCACTTTAAATGCTCTGGGCTCCCTATGCTTCTGGGGACCAAGCAATTGCATGGTCTTCTGTGGCTTTAGCTACTGCCTTGCACAGAAATAATATGTAGATGAGTTCTACACTTTATATAAAGGCCCTTTTTTGACTTGCCATTGGTTCTATTGTTATAACTGTCAACAATTTTGACCTGCATAATTGAGACTGAATTGAGAATAAACACATCCTGAATTATATGTGATAACTAACATTGTATACATTCTTGTGGTCAGCTGCACATTCTAATATGTATGGATTATTTTCCAGTTATCCGCTGCAGACAGTAGTGTCTCCTGAAGGATTTAGCTGCCAAAGTGCTAGGACCAGCGAGACATACTTCCACCTTTCCTTCAGTTAATGTGGTTTATGATGCTTTGCAAATGACTAAATGAAGTCAGCAGGAGAAGTGGTAGATTAGCCCGTGCAACTGTTCCGTAACTCATAATATTTCTATTTTGGGCAAGACTCAAATTTCAATGTATATATTTAACAATGAAATAATTACTCCGAGAGCGAGCGACATTTGTTATTGCCTTCTGTGAGAGAAGTTAAAAAAGCAAAAAAGTCATTACTGAGCTTCATAAATTCAGAAGTCAGCCTGCAGCCAACAGCAGCACAACACGAAGCAGATACACAAAAGATCCAGTCTTTGCTGACCCCCAAGCCTTTTCCTTTGGAATCTTGACTGCTTTTGACATCTGTAGCTCATTGAGTTTTTGGTTAACTTTCTGCAGTGAGCACTGACAAAGTACAATAGTATTCCAATGTCTTTTAAAATTGTTGCTCCAAAAATGCCCATGCCCATTCCATGCTCCTTAAACGCTGCTTTGTAAGTCTTACCCAAGAAGGATTTTCTGTAGTCATAGATGCTTACTACAGCTACAACTCTGAATGTGATGTACTGTATCCAAGGACAGTTCAAAGGTTAAATGACTTCCTCGGCACTGCCTGACCTGTGTGATGAGACCTTGCTCTGTTCTTCACAGCCATAAATGAATGTGCATTCCACAGAGGCCTTGAACTATTTAGAGGGCTATTCCATTACTAGCAATGGCAGTTCTCTTTTCTGTCTTCATGACATAAAGTTATGAAACTCATCTGCTGCACATGCTTTTTAGGCCCCATACACACTTGCCGATTTGGTACTGCAGACAGAATCACTGCGATTTTGCCCCCAATTCCAAATCATATGGCAAGCCCCACAAAAAGCACAACATGCGTTTGGGTGACAGCTGTTTGAAATAACCCCCCCTAAACGCTGTGTGATTTTGCCGCGATTTTGTGCAATCGGGGGAAACGCTCCTCTAAAAGGGAGCTTCTCTTAGTCAATAAACACGCATAGGGCAACCCATTGAAGTGAATAGGCTTCCCTGCACGTGACATGTGGAATCGTGTGAAAATTGCCCACACAAAGTCACAACGCAAGTTCCTGCTACACAAAGTCTGAAAGGGGTCTTTCAATTTTTTTATTGGCAGATCATACTTTAATACATGCTTTTTTAACAATTTAAACCAAAAAATAGAAATGCGTTAAATCACAAATCACAAAAATAAATCTTTGTACAAAAGAATACATGAACAAAAAGAATGAATAGACATTGCATCCAAATTTTACTACTATCAGATATCCTAAGCTATAATATATTCAAAGAATACCATGGCTGATACATGAAGCTGGAAACCACAGAGTAGATAGGATTCTAATGCCTTGTACACACGACCGGTTTTCATGACGAGAAAACTGTCATTTTTTATATTGGTCATGAAAACCGGTCGTGTATATGCTCCCTAGCAGTTTTCTCTACGAAAAAACTGCCCGCAAAAAAATTGAAACCAGCTCTCTTTTTTCTCGTCATGTTTCCCGTCAGTTTTTTTCGAGAAAAACAGTCGTGTGTATGCTTTTCCGAGGGGAAAAGAAACGCGCATGCTCAGAATCAAGTATGCAGCCCAAACACAGCCCAAAGGGTGGTGCCATTTGAAAGGAACTTCCCCTTTATAGTCCCGTTGTACGTGTTGTACGTCACCGCACTTTGGTCGGACGTTTTTTTTGCATGAATGTGTGTATGCAAGTCAGGCTGGAGAGGAATCACGTCGAGAAAAACTTTGCTTTTTTTCCTGCCGAGAAAAATGGTCGTGTGTACAAGGCATGAGTGTTTCATCCAGTACACTGGATGACCAGCTGATTGGTGAAGGGAGAGGCGTGGCACATTAGAGAGCCCTCGTGGTATGACTTCTTTCCAGATCCTTGACATGGTGGAACCTGTTATGGATTCTCCGTACAATGTAGAATTGTGTAATAATAATATACTATACTTCCCTTCCAGTCCTCTTTCATCTAAAAAAGGGTAACCTGTCTTTTGGTGGGACCCCTACTGTGGCCTAGCTTCATTAGCCTGTGTGTATGAGGATGATGAGGGGAAGGGGGTAGGGGGTGGTAAATATCTGCAGTGCCCCTGGACAATCTGAAAATATTATTATATTGGGTCATATGTCTGGTTTGGGATCTGCTTTCTACTATATATATATTTCACCTTGGGGATGTGACCTCCCTTTATATGGATTGGAGTTTGAAGTAAGTCTACTTTTGTGACATAGTTTATATTGAGGGCACAGTTGAGGGGTTATTAATGTGTTTCAATTCATATCTACCTAGTTTGTAAAAGTAAAGCACTCCTTATTTTGCTTTGACCCCCCCCCCCATCTTTTCTCTTACTTCTCTCACAACCTTCCTTTCTACTAGATATTGGTGGACAGTACATTTTTGCACATTTGGGTTTTTGTAACTTGTATGTCACATACCTAATTTTTTGTTGTTATTTTTTTTTAGATAAACCTTTATCTGTTGTCAATTTGCACAGGATAGCTTATCTTTCAGTCCTGAAGAAGCGGAATCACTGCAAAACTCGTACACTGAGCTAGATATTGTTGGGTTTCTTGTGGCCTTTTATTATACCTATGTGTTATTGCGAACAAGAAGGTTCTGCACCACATATTGGTTTATATGTTTGAAGATATTTTAGTATGTTGTGTATAATAAAAGCAAAATTTGTATTGTAACTTTGAATATTCTCGGGGGACCATATTTAAAGTCCTAAAAATGTTGGGTGTTTGTATATGGTTTCTATTTTAGGATGCTACCCCCTATGAATATATTCTACTAATATACATTCTTTGTATTGAACCCATACACATTTTATGTACTGTACTTAACTTACAGGTTAAATACCTGACAATAAAAATGTTCCATGAAAAATAAGAAAAGTCTAACAGTGCAATATTATATAGCTGCTTAGCCTAATGTCATCACTAGCCAACAGTAAAATAGTATTGTAAAAATGTACAGCAAAAGAGAGAAATATGTTACAGTGTAGTAACATTCTAGTAAATCAACAAATTGTCACAGTGCTTGCTTGTTTTAACCCCACATGGTCACCTTTCCTAAAGTGCAGTCCATAATGTTTCAAAGAAAGAATAGTGCAGATTATTGTACCAACAGGGCTGAAACCTGAAATCCTACCTTGGGTTTGGAGCAAAGATCAGAAAGGATAATGTTTGAGACAACAAAAATGAATGTCTGGCCATGAGTAGCATATGCTGTGCAATGTATTGTTATCAGGGTATATATATCTTGACCATTCAGCATCTGCCAGTGGCTCTGTTTACAAGGGATCCCAACAGATGCTTAGCATTCAGGAAAACAGCAATGACAGGCAGGGATGTTTTCAATACTGACAAAGCACCATTCTAGGAATAAACAATTCATAGTAAGATAATGTATAAGCAAGTTACATGTGAACTTGGATATAATGACAAAAAGATGTTCTCATTATAAAATCTGTTTTCCTTTTGATAAAATAAATAAATCCTCTATTTATGCTGTTGCTACATTTTTAATCGCTTAAAATATTCCTCGTTTTTCTCTGTCATTATTCCACAGCTGCTAGAAGATGAACTTCCTAAAAAAGGATAATTAAGGCGTGTTTCGAAAAATATTTAGAAATGTGACCTTTTTATTCACTATGCATGATTTTATTCAGCAATGTGGCAGAGTGTTTGAGAATAGTTAAAATGAGCTCTTTCTTCTAAGAGCATGCACTCATCTAAATAGTGCACAAGATTGGCAATGGGACTCCATCATTTTCAAAGGCAAATGCAAATATAGTTTACTATGTTTAAATACAAGCATAATAAACATGTAATTAGCTTAGATGCACATTGTTTTATAGTTATTTATAGAGTTGTAATATATATGGATTGATTTTTATTGGGTATCAAAAAGTATTATTTTTCATTTTTTAATAAGCAACACAAAAATTATGCTTTGACTTGATGCTAATGTGCTGAGGCATTCCCCAGATGCTTATGTACCCATGACCCCTCAGTACCAATGGGCTAAATGGAACTACTTGTTTACTATCAGCCCATTCTATAGCACTTAGCTTTTGGCCCAGCACTGCAAATAAAATGTGATTTTTTTCATAAGAATGAATGGGGTGTTAACTTGGGGTACTTTATTATAGCAATTGGCTCAAAGGTTTGATTCACACCTATGCAGTTTGCTTTTGGTCTTTTCTTTAATGCTTTTTGCTGTCCATTTTGGCACATACAATTTTGCCACGATTTGCAGTTTGTGGTTTTTATGCTTTTTTTTGTTGCTTTGTTGTTGGGAAGTCTAAAAAACTTAAAAAGCAAATCTCGGCCAAATCACGGTAAAATTGCAGAAAAATGCACTACATGCTTTTCTGCAGCTTCTCCATTGAAGTCTATTGAACCAATGAAGCAAAAAAGGCACAGTTTTGCGTTTAAAATGTCCCTGACCCTTTCCAAAAACAGTGGATGAAAAAAGCATAGATGTGAACGTATCCCCATACGAAACCATGGTAAATGAACAGTGCATAGGTGTGAACCAAGTCTAATGCAAAACAATGAACGGCTGAAAATCGTGCCATTAGGCTGGATTCACACCTATGCAGTTTTAGCGCTTTTTGCATTTTGCAGATTTGCACTACAGTCCATTTTTCATGGTTTCCTATGGAGCATGTTCTTTAGTGCAAATCTGCAAAATGCAAAAAGCACAAAAAATGCATAGGTGTGACACCAGCCTGAGGCCGCGTACACACGATCAGTCCATTAGATCAGAACGGTCCGAAGGACTGTTGTCATCGGTTAACCGATGAAGCTGACTGATGGTCTGATGTGCCTACACACCATAGGTTAAAAAACGATTGTGTCAGAACGCGGTGATGTAAAACACAACGACGTGCTGAAAAAACAAAAGTTCAATGCTTCCAAGCATGCATCGACTTGATTCTGAGCATGCGTGGATTTTTAACCGATGCTTTTGCATACTAACCATCGGTTTTGACCTATCGGTTAGGCATCCATCGGTTCAATTTTAAAGCAAGTTCTAAATTTTTTGACCGAAGGTTAACTGACTGATGGGGCCCACACACGATCGGTTTGGACCGATGAAAAGGTCCTTCAGTCCGTTTTCATCGGTTTTGACCGATCGTGTGTACGCGGCCTAAGACTCCCACAAGTAAAGCTGGCAATACGTTATACAATGTTCTTGTTCAATTTCCTTTAGATTTACCTTAAACAATGTGGTGCAAGGGCCTGCTTGATTGCATACAAATTGAAAGTATTTAGGTTTGACCTCATATTATATGGTTTTCATAAATCTAAATTAAAATTGTATAATATATGGCCAGCCAAAGAATGCAGCCAGCACATGTTTTAACCAATTGTTGTCAATCCAGAACTACAGGCATACCCCACTTTTAACTACACAATGAGGTTTATTTACTAAAGCTGGAAAGTACAAAATCAGGCTCACTTCTGCATAGAAACCAATGAGCTTCTTACCACAGCTTGTTCGATTAAGCTTTGGTAATACAACTTAGAAGTTCATTGCTTTCTATGCAGAAGTGAGCCTGATTGTGCACTTTCCATCTTTAGTAAATAAACTCCATTGTGTACTTAAAAGTGGGGTATGCCTTGTAATATTTCTGTAATAGGTGGAAACTGAAGTGTGTTGTTTATTAACCAATTTGTGTCCATCCATAGCTGATATGGGTAGTGTCCTACATTTTTCAGGATCCCAACAGGAAAATGTGGTCACATGAGCAAAACAAATCAAAAAATCTTCCAGAAAGAATGATACCTCTCTGTAATAGCCACGCAAATTTGGAGGACCTAGGTAATCAGTTCCAGAGCTTCTGTCAGTTGATTCAAGCTGACAGTTTCTATTTCCCTTTCTGACCCTTTAATGATCGGATCATACAGGCCAGGCCTAATTCTGCAGGGCAGTAACAAGTTTAAAGTATAACTAAAGGCAGTTTTGTATAATGGGGATAGGGATTATAAAACCTGCCAGTTTTTATTGCTATCTATGTCCCCATTAGGGAGATTCACCATCTCTATTTGTCCTGTTTACCACTATCAATGTGAAAGTAAAAGATGATCCAAAATGTTGTGTTGTCCCCAGAAAAGTAAGAGGAGAAATCTCTAGTTCTGATGACCTGGGGGTCCCCAAGAGACTCCCTTAATTTGCACGGATTTCCTCTCACGTCTTGTTTGGCTATGGGACAGGACGTGAAGGGAAAAGATGACAAAAATAAACCTCACAGGAGTTAAGCCCCATACACACTATCAGTTTTCCTGTCAGTTTTCTCTTCAGGTTTACCAAAACCATGTAGTGCAAGGGCCTGCCTGATTGCATACAAATTGAAACTCTTGAGGTTTGACCTCATATTAGATGGTTTTGGTAAACCTGAAGAGAAAACCGTCAGGAAAACTGATAGTGTGTATGGGGCTTTATAATCCTCCCTTGCCCTATCCAAAATGGAAAAAAAAGTTTTGCCTATAGTTCTACTTTAGCAATAACAAAATAAATGTAAAGTTGACTGTATTGTCTAACTGGGTTTACCAGTCACACTTGACTACAAAGAGATTAGTACTGAGAAATCTGTTTGGGTTCCTGCAATTTATATGACTAAAATTGCCCAATTATCACATAATAACAGCCAGCATAATCATAATCATTATAACTGAGTAAACAGTAACAGTAAAGTTCCCAGGCAAACCCAAAGTTTATAAAGTCCCTAGGTAGATTGTAGAAGGAATACAATGCTGTCATCATTACCTCCACCCCACACACCTGTTGACTGGACAGTGATGGAACAGAAGCAGAGTAGTAAAGTCATTAATTTACTCGCTCTGCTTTGTCTACCTACCAGCATGTTATTTATCAGCACATTGGCATCAAGCCCAACTCACTGGCACCTTGACCTGCTTCTCCCTCCCCCATCCTGAGCCCTGCTGTACAGGGATTGCAATGGGCTGAAAAAAATCTAATTTAGGTACTTGCACTAGCTGCTATTACCTAAATGTATTTATGAATATACAACTGCATTCATTTGTGTATTTTATATCTGCCCCAGGTTTAGCTTTAAATGCCTTAGTAATGATTACTAATTATAAATTATGTAACACATAAAAATTAGAGAACATGCCATATGTGAGCTGGTAAATCGATGGAATGGAATAATACCCCATTATTTTACTATGGTAGTGAATCATAGCTACTTTTCTAAGGAGCATTAACTGGTATAAAAATGAGTGTAAACCAGACTTGCCAGAAGTTAACAACTGTCTCAGCTTGCTTGCAGGCAGTGTAAACTATATTACCATTTTGGGGTATCCTATTGACTCCAGCACTCATGTGCTATATTTATATTCAGAAATTTTAGCGTTTAGGTCTGTCTATAAAAAGAACTCCTCTGCTGGCAAAATATTACTGAATGAAAGACTTTATTGTAGCAGAAAGTCAGGTAGACTTATTTTGGCAGATGCTGTAATATGGCTTTGATTTATAACAGCTGTGCAGCAGCTATTAGATGAGAAATTGTTCAGATTTACTAAAACAAGTAGTGATTTATCTAAATGGTATTAGGAGAAATCATGAGGGCCAAAAATTCCCAGGCTATTTAATTACAAACATCAACAATTTTCTGTAATTGTGATAATTTGCATTTAGTGTCAAAGGAATTAAACCAGGGCTGGTGAGAGACTGGGCAAGAAGGAAGTCAGGAAGAGGCCAAAGAACAAATATATTGACTGTTAAAAAGTAAAACTAGCCAGGGAATTTATAAATGTTTCTCTATATTTCTATTCTAAATGTTATCGGCAACTTCCAAACAAATAGAGCCGTAACTTTCAAATTGGTGTGAACCGTCTTCTACTTTTAACTAACGTTAACTAAAACGGAAATCTGTCTCCTCAAAAGTGATAGGAGGAGAGATGTTTACAAATCCTTAGATAACTTGCACACTTTTATATCTTCCTAACATGCCAAAGGATGTGTAAAGAAAATGGGATCATTCAGTGCCTGTCACAGCTACTAATTGCTCCTGGGCCATTGTCTGGCATACATTTTTTTTATCTTGGGCCACCCCAATATTACTTTGGCCTTGTCTTTGGGATTGCTGCCCTTTTGAAACATGTATTTTTACCAAAGCTTTTGTTTGTTTGTGTTTTGGCAGACTGAATCTAGTTATCTTACCACAGTTCCTGTATTTTGCATAATAAACTTTATTTAATCAGATGGACAGTTCATACTGATGGAAAAATCCTAGAGCACAAGGCTACCACCACCAAATGTATTGTAGGTACTAGGTATGGTACCTTCTGAGACACCGTTACAACCATACCCCATTGCTTTCAACCTGCCTTTGATCGGCTTAAAGTGCACTTGAAACAATACAGCTGAGTGCATTCTGTGATACTTAACTGAAAAGGATTTAAAAACACACTACTCTTGGAGCTTGGAAGGAGGAATTTTTTTCATAACTTGCAACTTAAAGCAGAGTTCCACCCAAAAGTGGAACTTTCACTCCTTTCCATTCGCACCTTTCAGGGGGGGGGGGATACCTTTCACAGGTATCCTATCCCCACTTCTGCCAGCCAGCACCACCTAGACATCACCGCTTGGCTCCCTCCTCCTTCCCCTAATAGGAGATAATAGGCTAATAGGAGAGAGAAGCGGAGACTCACGCATGCGCAGTAGGGTTCCCGGCGTGAAGCCATAAGGCTACACTTCCAGGTTTCCTTACCCACAGTGTCGGTGGCATGCACTGGAAACATCAGCTGCAGGTGCCGACATTGCTGGACTACAGGATGGGTAAGTTGGTCAATTTTGAAGCGGTGGGTGGACCTCCGCTTTAAATACCTTTCCTTTCCTTTCTGACAAGCTCTATTGTCAGCCCGTACATTTCCACCGAGGATTCAGAGCTTTAAGATCATGTGATTGCATGTAAAATCTTGGGGAAAAGGGTATTTACATTGTGATTTATGCAAAAATAATTGTGTGGCAATGTGGAACAATGGGTAGGGTGAATTTTAAAGTTAATTTATTGTATAATTTCCTTCTACTTTTTATTGACACTTATATGATATGTTACATTGTTTAGCTAATTTGGGTGGTTTGTATATAGTATCTGCATTAAAAAAGCACTTAAAACACATCAATAAGCAGGGGTGGGAAATTCATTTTCCCAGGGGGCATCATGAGAAGCTGGGACTCTTGTGGAGGGCCAAACCAGCTGCAAACAGACTGCTGTAACAGGGGGAGGAGGATCAGGTAGAGGACTGGCACCTGTGGCAGACTGTCACTGCTGCCCTGGAGGAGAAACACACTATGACTGGCATGTGGCTGCCTAGGGACTGGGGGAGGAGAAACAGCAGTCCACTGAGCTTTCCAGTGAATTGCTGTGCAACGGGGCATGTCAGGACAAGTCTGATCATTGAAGGAGAGTACACTGAGTTCCCAGCACAGCTAGAAAACTGAACATGGTATGCTCTCCTGCTTAGTGTGGTCAGATTTTATTAGAACTGGCAGGATCACCAGGGATTTCCCACAAAGGAAGCAGTACAAAGAGAACAGGATACTTTCTCATACAAGTACATGATACAGCAGGTACATATCAGCAAAATAAAAATGTTGGGGTAACAAATTTTTTAAGCCAGTAAGTGATTAAAAATCTTCCCAATGAAGTACAAACAGCAAAAAAAAAGTCAAGGTTTAGATACACTTTAAAAGCAATGAAAATTGCATAAAGAATTTATATACATTCTCTGATTTAAAATGACAGAAAAGTAACATGATGCAAAGGCCTAAAACGTATGGACAGGAATCTATTACAGCCATTTTTGCTCTCTGAAATTCTACAATCGCAAAATTATCAAAAGAAGTTCTAGAGTGTCTGAATAAATTCTCTCTTTTTTTCAAACACTGCCTCATACAGTTTTTAAAATTAATTTTTTAAGCTTTCATAAAGATTTGTGTCTACCTTCTGAAGAGTTCCAGCTGCCAAGAGGTTGTATGAGGATTTGTTAATTCATGGATGGCATAATGCATTCTTATTATGCGTATTTATGAAAGGACATGCCTTTCCAGAAAAATGAAGCAGACCATGAAAGGAATAAGTAAATATGTGCAAGCAGCTCTACAATAGTTGCTAAGATCTCTATAGGTCTGTGTAATTAGGTGTATTGATACATTTACAAAGAGGAGACACATCCAGCAACACTTTTTGTACATGATAGCTAGGAAATCTACAAGAATAAGCATGTTATCATCACCAATCATTTAACAGACTTGTACGATTGGCTGTACAACTCAGTAAAAAGCAGAAAGGGAAGAACCATGGAAGGGAACGGGATCATCGTCTTTTAAATCTACCATATTTTTTTTTTTTATATCTGATGACTTGACTTGAACTCTGCATGTAAGGTGACAAAGCAAATGGACTTAATGTTAAATAATTTATTCATATGAGTTGTGGCCTTGATATTTTCTTGTTTTAAAATCTTGGAAAAATGTGTACATTTAATATTATGTTTAAACTGTTTATATATATATATATATATATATATATACACATATTACAGTACATAATGGATAGCATCTAAACCCACTGCCTATCCCCCATAATCAATGCCCAACTTTTAAATAGAGAAGCAGAACAATACTAAACAGTGCAGGGAAAGTCACAATAGGGTCCTGTTTAACCTTTAGTGGTCTGTTTCTCTTCCTGAGCTCATGTTCAGATGCATTCAGTGTGAAAGTAGTAAATAATGTTAAGTGTGTTCAACTCTCTTAATGTAAATGTCAGTCCCGTTAATGTAAATATCACAGCTAGTGACAATGTTACTGTCTGTGTATGCAGGTAAATGAATCATGCTGAATGGTGCAATCTTTGAATGTTAACATAAGCTTCACTGAACATGTGTGTGTATACATTTCTGGATCAACATTTAGTATGGGTATAATTTTCCTAAGCAGCGGGGTTGATTTAGAAAAGAAGTAAAAAATGTTTACTTTGCAAGGTGAATGTTCACTTGGCTTAGGTTGGCCATGCATGTTTAAAGAGGTTGTAAAGGAAAAAATAATTTTCCCTAAATAGCTTCCTTTACCTTAGTGCAGTCTTCCTTCACTTACCTCATCCTTCGATTTTGCTTTTAAATGTCCTTATTTCTTCTGAGAAATGCTCACTTCCTGTTCTTCTGTCTGTAACTCAACACTGTAATGCAAGGCTTTCTTCCTGGTGTGGAGAAAGCCTCTTGAGGGGGGAGAGGGCGAGCAGGATAGTCAGGACACTCTCTAATTTGCAGATAGAGAAAGGAGCTGTGTGTTAGTGGGCATCCTGACACTCCTGCTCGCCCCCTCAAGAGGCTTTCTCCACACCAGGAAGAAAGCCTTGCATTACAGTGTTGAGTTACAGACAGAAGAACAGGAAGTGAGGATTTATCAGAAGAAATAAGGACGTTTAAAAGCAAAATGGAAGGATGAGGTAAGTAAAGGAGGACTGCACTGAGGTAAAGTAAGCTATTTAGGGCAAACAATAATTTCCTTTACAACTCCTTTAATTTTCTTGTACAATTTATCCTTTAGATTTACCAAAAACAATATAATATTGGGTCAAAACTAAACAACACTTTCAGTTGTATCCAATTAGATAGGCCCTTGCATTACATTGTTGAATGTAAATCTAAAGAAAATTGTACAGAAAATTGTATAATGTATGGCCAGCCTTAGTGAAAGAGCTGCTATTTTTTTTAATCTGGAACATGTTTGGGCATTTAACATGAATATGAATTCACCTTATTTGCTAAGTTAATTGAACATTCACTTTGTTAAGAGAAAATGTTCTACTCCTTTAGTAGGTGTCTCCTAAAGACTACAACAGGCAATGATGTGAATCCAACAAATATGGTAAAATGACATCCATATTCAGTGAGGCTGTGCAAAAGCTGAAATACAAAGTGAAGTAGAATTATGCATCATTAGGAACTATGAAGATTAGTGTAGGTGCTTACCTGATTATAATATGTTTTAAATACAACAACCCCCCCAGCGCAGGACTGAACGTAACTGGGGTAGTGCTGGCCATTTTCTCGTAACCAGACTTGTGTTCCCTGGAGAGAAAAAAATAATTCAATTAACTTATAAAATAGAGAAACAAATATTTTGTTACAATATGCCAAGACATTAAACAAACAAAAACGGATGTTCCTTTATCAGATTATTTGAAAAGAGACTGGTTCCATCGCATATTTCCCACGAGGGTCGGTAACCCCAAAGCAAATACTATGCAGTTCATTGTGCTGAAAAATGTTGTAAATTAAAAAAAATTGAAATTCAAATCTGTGGTACGAAAGAGGCAGCATTACAGATGTACAGGTACATTGTCACCATAAATAATAAGAGAAGTCCCACATAGCTCCTAACTAAAACAAATTTTACCACCTAAAATATATAGAGGCGTAATTTATTATGAACTATTGACAAAATAGAAAATGAATATGTATGATACAGTCTTCCACTATTATTAAAGTGCATCTAAATCCAAAAACCTTCATCCCAAAAGAAAAAAAAAAGCTGTTGCTGCTTTAAACGTGTTAGCTGGAGTTTGGCTTCAATTTGTTATCTGCTATTGAATCTAAAACTACTCTCCCCCCAGACTGACAATGCTGCTGTCCAAAGGTATTTCTGTGCTCCTTCATCCAGTGTAGTGTCACTCTAATACAGGAAGTGTGTTACTGGTCATATCACCAGGTGAAAACAGAGGGGGAAAAAGCCTAAAAAAGGATCTTGGTGAACAGCCAATGGCTCTTTACCAATGTGATCAGCTGTGTCCAATCACAGCTGATCTCATGTAAGACAAGAACACGCTGGTTATTAGCATTCCTCTCCACACACTGACAGCGTGTGAGGTGAGGAGAGCTGATCAGCGGCATTTCTTCACAGGAAAGATCTGCACAGATAATTAGGGCACTAGAGCTTTCTTTTGATATTTAATCATGAGGCCTTGTACACTCGACCGTTTTCCTCGACAGAATCCATCAAGAAACTTGTTGGCAGAGCTTTTTTGCTAAGGAAAACAGTCGTGTGTATGTTTTTCATCGAGAAAACTGTCGAGGAACTCGACGAGAAAAAAAGAGTCTCAATTTCCTCGTCGTGTTCCTCATCGGGCTGGTTTTCGTTGAGAAACACGTTTGTGTGTATACTAAGAAACCTGCGCATGCTCAGAATAAAGTATGAGACGGGAGCGCACTTTCGGTAAAAGTACCGTTTGTAATGGAGATAGCACATTTGTCACGCTGTAACAGTCTGAAAAGTGCAAATCGTCTCTTACCAAACTTTTACTTAACACGCAGTAACATGAGATTAGCAAAAGCAGCCCCAAGAGTTGTGCCAGTGGAATCGAACTTCCCCTGCCGTTGTATGTGTTGTACGTCACCGCGTTTGAGAACGAGGAGATTTGGTCTTGACATTGTGTACACAAAGCAAGCTTGTCGAGTTCCTCCACAAGCCTGACAAGGAACTCGTCGAGGAAAACGATGTTTCACTTACGACGAGTTCCTCGGTCGTGTGTACAAGGCCTCAGATTAAAAAAAGTGCAGTTGCTCTAGATCTGAATGGGACATGCAAGGAAAATAAAAAACAGCATTTTGCTTGCTCATGATTGGATGATAAAATCAGTAGAGCTTCCCCTAATTTCAAAGCTTCCTCTTTACAGCGACTGCACTTACTAGTGCAAAGTGGATTTGCCTTTCGTAAATAACCCCCATTATATTTGTTGTCTGATGTCGGCTTACACAGAGAAAAGGTAGCATATCTGCTTTTAGACCTATTGGAATTCCATCCCAAAATTAAATAGGGTCAACCATCTGCAAACAAAGATGCACTTTGCTTATGACAAAATATTTAAAGTAACCGTAGCAGCTGCTTGGTTATTATCTAACATTAGTCTACCATCTAAAGTGCATGGTCTGCTTGTCTTTCATAGAAGGAATACTTGGGCAACACTACTGATCTTCACATGAAAATGTTAGTTGTCGGTTAAAAGATTGAAAGAAAATCTGTCTGCAAGCAGTGAAAAAAAAGTTAAAAGGAACTATAAAATAATTTTGAAATTCTTGCCTGCAAATTACAATGGTACACCGATGTTAAATTTACTTAAAAAAACTATAAACAACACCAGATTGTTTTCCTTCTTTTGCCATTGCCTCTTACATTGGAGAGCTTTGCTGTGCTGCACAGATGCTCAAGGGAAAATGAGTACAATGTGATTACACATACAGTATTTGTGTTGCTATTATAAAACAAGCTACCAAACAATGGAGAATGACGTAGGTCATATTGCTAACATGCTGTTACATAATACTTAAGCATTCATGGAAAATAACCGTAGTCTGATGAAACTATTGATATATTTAATTTTCCATTTGTAATGGCTGTCAAAAATTTCTATTGCAATTTAAAAATCAAGAAAGCTAGTGGCAGGACAAGGAATTCAATATCAGTATTATAATTATGAACACATCCAAATATGTGAACTGTGGGTATTCTGTACCTGCGGAGGTACAGTGACTGCATTGTTGGACCTTATTTGTGAAGGCCACCTTAGACTATTATAATAATTAAGGGCAAGGTCTGGTGCAACTAGATCCTCTGTAAACAATATATATATCTTCTGTAAAAATATATCAGAGATGTTTATGTTATTCGTCACTTGCGTCACTGGGACCCTTTTCTAAAAATACACCATTTACTCTCAATATTAATTGCATATTACTATTTCAATGAGTTTGTAGCACAACACTCACTCAGATTCTAAATAAACAGCAAAGCCATGTTAAATGTAACAACATTCTTTATATCCCAAACAATACAAGTAAATTATGAGTATATCATCCAAGAAACAATGATGTTGATTTACTATAGGTGGAGCTGTGTTCACTCCCAGCATCTGATAACATAAAAAGGAAAAACCCAGTTTTTCTAAATTGTTCCTGCACATGGTTGAACATTGAGTCTGCTAAGTGAACAGTCCCTGCTGCTTCATTAAGGCTGGTCATAGATGGTTCGAATCTCCGCTGAGGCAGCAGGAACTGCATGAGATTTGGACCATACATTGGGAGGAAAGAAATTTGCACCATCTATGGCTTGCCAAAATCACAATGAGTCTAATGTCCTCCTTATTTTTAGAAGAATATAAACTAAGGAAGCTGCTTTACCTGCAAGTAGTATTTCCTTCAATTTAGTTCTTTCATTTACATGGGCTTGTAAGACAGCACAGCCACTTACTGTTAAAGCAGAACTAAACCATGTGTGCTGGGTGTACACAAATAATAATAACACAATTCTAGGAGAAAGAGTTTGCAAAAGAGTCTCTACCACCCAGCAGTTCTTTTATTTCCCAGCTTATAATGTACAGTGCTGTTCACCCCCAGCCTGCTGAATGGACAGTGTAGGAGCAGCAGGAGACTGATAAGCCTCCTGCTCTCTCTGCCCTCTCTTCATATCGGCATGTTCATTGTCAATAAATTTGCATGTAGAATACCTGGCTGTCTCCCAGTTTTAACATTTTCTTTACCAAAAGTCAGATTCAACTGTTTAGACTAACTGCATTAACAAATACATTTAATGGTTTAGGATTCCATCAAAAATAATGCAACTGAACTGAATTCATAAAACAATTAAACTAATAGGTAGCAAATACAAGTTTATATAGGATAATATGATGAAGTGAGAATCAACAAGTACATTCCAATATATGAGGAGCAGAAAATTAAAAGAGGATATAGGAAATAGTTTGTGAAGGACAAAGGGCCCACAACACAATCAACAATTTTAAATCTATCTCTAAAACCACAACATAATACCATCAATATCATATAAAGCTACTCATAGAGTTATTTTTATCCAATGCAGTTCCTTTTACAGAATTACAAGTTAAACAATTGGCTTTTACGCTTTTTGAATTACATACCCTGTCAATGGTTCCTAAGGGCTGAGAAACACTAGGCTAACAATAAACGGATGTCATTGTAAATGGTATTTAATAAAGCTTTACTTTCTCAAATGGGGTGCAACATTTTGACATAATAGGTGATGAAGAATTGTCACACACCTGGCAGTTAAAGCTGCAATGCATATGTTGGATTGAGTACATTTAAAAACCTAGAGCTGCCAACACAAAACCTAAAAAGAATGAGCCTTAAAGAGAATGATACAATTGACACTTACAGCTGCCTCTGGGATTTGGCAAATTTAGTTATGAGTGGACAGCTGCATTTCTACAGGGCTTGGCAGGCTCCTAACTGGTCTGCCAATGGCTTCAATAACATTTATCTTGGAGGATAATTTTAAACATAGCAACTATACATGAAACGTAACTTATTATAGGCTATCAATTTGAAACACATATATGATCACAGCATACAGTATATCAAAGCATTTCTGCCAGCTACATAAAATATTAACTGATTTAAAAAAGTAATTAAGAAATTATCTCTATAGGACCAGAGAAGGAACAACAAATATTAAGGGACTCCTCCCAGTTTAATGGCCAACATGCTTTTGGGAGACATTTTTGAGCGTTATCTTTGGTGTTTCCTTTTACGATGAGAAAGCAGAGCAAAGCAATCTTTCACTGGGCACTTTCAAAATGCAATTTTCCATAAGCCAGGAATGTATATTACTCTAGGGGCCCCATCACACTTATGTGTGTCACATGCATTGTGTTGAGCATGCCAATTTACTATAATAGGCCCTCAATGTGCAATGGATTACCAAAAAAGCAACAGCTTATTTTCTTTCCAGCATAGAGAGGTAGGTGCATTTGTATTGGTCAAGTATGTTCATGGGTGTGGCATATAAAGTGAATGTCAATGCACAACAAAGAGCATAAATGTCATGTTGTTGTACCATGCATCAGCATGCATGATAACGTGCGTTGATGTGTGTCTAATGCACACACAATAGTGCGAAGGGGCCCTCATACCCACTATGCCATTATTTTGTGTAGAGTAGTTCAGTCACCTACAAGATCTGCCTTTTGGTTTAAAATGTTCTAAAGCCCATGTTTTTGCTATTAAATAGTCTCATAGACTAAATGTATTGCCAACAATCAAGACTATTCATGGATGTTCTAGGTTTTTGTAGGTTTAAACTAATAAAAAAAAGGCATAGCAAGGTTAGTTCATGTCAAAGTGCAAAAAAGTGTAGCTATTTTAACACCTGACTGCTAAAGCTCTCACATGCAGCATGGGGATGCCTTTGTGTTCATAGAATGGGTCTATTCTTTTTTGCCGGAAAAACTGAACATTTGCAGTTCCTGTATATTTGGTGACAATATTAAGATTTCACTGTCCTCACAAGAACTTTCTGATACCACAACTGTGTTGTTACAGGTAAATGCAAAATAGAGGTAATCTTGAATTGGAAACTGAAAGTTCTTTCCATTTCAGCAGATCATGTTTTTTGTTATTCACATAATATTTATAAAAAAAATGATTTGGTTTATAGAGTACAAAAATAGACAATTAGAAAAGGCATACAAAATAGCAGCTTAGTAAATTCCGTTCCTCATATAGATCAGAAATGTTCAAAGATATCACAAGAACAGCTACATATCACAGTGGGGTTGATTTACTAAAGCTGGAGAGTGCAAAACCTAATGCAGCTGTCCATGGTAGTCAATTGGCTTCTAACTTCAGCTTGTTCAAATACGTTTTGACAAAAAAAAAGGAACTGATTGGTTTCTATGCAGAGCTGTGCCAGATTTAGCATTCTTAAGCTTTAGTAAATCAACTCAAGTGAGTGAGAAAATGTACAGAAAGTTACGATATACGGCGTCTCTCCTAGAAGCGCATGAGACCTCTTGATCAAAGTTTTTCCGTTACCTCCAACTCCACTACTGGATATCATCCCTCTGTTGCACCTCTACCTACCCCTTTTGGAAAACAACCTTTGAACACATATGCCTACACACACTGGGCTTGCCTGGTCTTATTTCCACCCTTAATGCATCCCTGATTAGTAGAACGTCCCCTTCTTCTCTCTCATATATTTCTCAGTGGGAACAGGACTTGGCGTCCGAGATAGACCTAACAGACTGGAGTAAGGCCTGGTCCTCCATAGCAAAATGCTAATTTTACACTGCCACCTTAGTGGAAGCATGCTCCTAAGTTGGTACTGGGTCCCAGCCCATATTTCTCATGCCAACCCTAGCTCTAGTGACCGCTGTTTCCTAGGGCTGTGACCATTGGAAGGATGTCTTACATATATGGTGGATTTTCCCACATTTGATAGGCTTTTATTCCCGAGTCTCGGGCCTTCTACACATTCTATTGCATCTGACTACTTGAAAGGATGCGCTGTCTTATACTGAGCACCTATGCTGGTCTGAAAAAGTTGGCAACTTTCTTATTTTTGTCAGCGAAGAGGACAATTTCCCAGGCCTTGAGAAAGCCTATGGTTTCTTTTCGGGGCGTTAGAGCCTGAATAATGATTTTAATGAATAGATGTCTAGCATTCTCAAGGACTCTCACGACGATTTTTTTAAGATTTTGGAATCTTGGCTTCAATATGCTTTCCTCTCACTTCCTCCAGTTAGTATAGGATGCCTGTGACTACCCAACCTGATGATCCAGAGTCCATATACCCATTGCGCTTCCTCCCTCTTTTTTCTCTTCTGATGGCCCCCCCCATCTAATTTATTTTCTTTTGTCCTTACTTTCTTCCTCTTCCTCCCTGGGGTTGTTGTTCCCCTCCTCTTTTTGTTTGTGGATACCTTGATCTTCTTGAGTGCGTAATTTATACTGCACCATTCTCAGGGAATATGTTAGTCCAGGCTTGACATTGATATCCTTGCGAATCTTCCTGGACCTTGTTTCTAAGTTGTTCATGCTCCTTGAATATTACCAATGCCACTGTTTAAACTTTTTTGGCAATACATGAAGCCTCAATCTAATTTATGCTGTCATTCCAAGCCCCTGCATGGACAGATTGGATGCTTCTTTGTTATTTTTAAAAATAAGTTATAGAAATATTTGTACCAGAAAGATACAATGTTCTACCTACTTCAGCTCTCACACCTGTTTACCCCCTGTGGACCAGACCATATTTCATATGTCTGCTATGTGTCTGATCATGAGTCTATAACTTTGTAATTATTTATGATAAAGAATTGCTACATATATTGTGTTTTGGTGGACAAACTGTGCTTTCTTGTGGCTCTAACGTCCTCTGAGAATCGTTTTTATGTATTTGAATTTTAGGGGAAAAAGAGTAAAAATCTGAAAAAATATATTTTTTTCAAGTTTGATCGGTAATATTTTGAACACAAGTACCAATAATGTTAGGAAAACATATACATTTCATTCTGCTGCTTGTTCTATTCCCTGCAAAATTGTAATTTTTGGTACAAAGCATGTTATTTACAAAAGAAATAAAGTATTTCTTTTTTTTTGCATACATTTAATTTTTCTCACACTGCATCAGTAATGTATGGTTCTTACTGATTTAAAATAAAACAGATATACCCTAATCACATATTTTTAACAGTAAACCCTTAAAAGATAACAATGTATATATGTGCTTTATAAAAAAAATCCAGAAAATAATTTAATATAGAAACATGGAACAGGAGATGAAACTGTTAAATAGTGATTATACAGGTTGAAATGAAAGGGTTAAGTATTAAAAAAAAAAAAAAAAAAAAAAAAAAAGCATGTCCTGGTTAATTAAGAGTTAACTGCCCTATGCACACAATAAAAACTTTCCTCTGTCAGCTGCAACTCTCTCACTCACAAATCTGTCTGACAGGGAATACAGGAGATAAGATAGCTACTGTGTTACTTATTTGTTGTTGTTTTGGCTTAAAATGTTACATTGAATTCTTACTGAGATTATCTGTCAGAATGATCATTTAGTGGGGAAGGCTACTGAGTGAGTGAGTGAGTGAGAAACTTATATAGCGCAGCACATGCGAACTGAATCGCCTCTGGGCGCTTGGTGACCATTGCTTTTTATTTTTTGTCCTCAGAAGGTTTTGTCCTCAGGGTTTTGATCTTTCTCCTGAAGGCTAAGGCTGCATTCACATCTGAGCGACAGCCACGTTCGCGTGTAGCGGCGTATTTTGCCGCGAGTACAAAACTTTCACTTTTTTTTTTCTCAAAGTCTTCCCATTGCTGTCAATGGGAAAACGCCTATGTCACCTGAAAAAAAGGGTCCGGGACTTTTTTTCAGGCGACAGGCGTTCGGCGTCTATGAGATGTGAACCATCTCCATAGACAGCAATGGGAATTCTCCCCTTGAGCGATAGAAGCGTCCGGCGTCGGGCGCTTTGTCGCTCAGGTGTGAATGGGGTCTAAATGGTTCTCCTCCAGCCGAATGCTGGCTGGTAGAGCATTCCATAGTCTAGGTCCTTGGACCGCAAATCTTCTTTCTCCTTTGGACTTGTATCTGGCTTTAGGTATCTGGAGTAGATTTTGGTTGGTGGATCGCAGAACACGATTGGGGTTGTGAGCTTTTAGTTTTTCGCATAGGTATTGGGGGGCATTTCCCACAATACACTTATGCGTAAGATAGAGTGCTTTGAAAGTAATTCTGTCTTTTACTGGCAACCATTGAAGGGATCTCAGTGAAGGTGAGATTGATTCCCAGGGTTTTTTCCCAGTCACAAGTCGAGCGGCTGTATTTTGAACGACTTGCAGGCGCTTGATTTGGAACTTTGGGAGTCCAAGATAAAGGGAATTTGCATAGTCAAGTCTGGAGTTGATAATTGTTCCAACTACGACTGCTCTGTCTTCTTTTGGGATAAAGGGAATGAGTCTGTGTAGTAGGCTAGGCAGATGATGTGATCCGCTGACTACTGACCCTATTTGTGCATCCATTGTCATGTAGGTGTCGAAGATGACCATAATGGGTGGGGGGCATCCATGTTGTTGAGGGATGATTCTGACTAGCTCCCAGTCATAGGATCTCATGGGATGTGCACAGAAGCTGAGCAGGAGAGTGTACAGAGGAGTTTTTCTTTTAATGTTTGTAAGACACCCAAGGTAGGCTACAGGACACCAGGAATGTGTCCAGAATGTCAGGTATATTCCCCAGTTGAGTTGTGGTTCTTTTTGTTTTAGAATCATTGCTGTGTACTCAGGGCTTCTCACCCAAGTACTCTCTGGATTGATAAGTCCATTGTATGGACCTGGAAATTTGGAGGTTCGAAGAGTTCTGGGTGGGAGGAACTTCCAAACCTTGACTACCAGGATATTGCTCTTGTGGGGGCTATACCATAGGTAAGGGAGGCACTGTGTGTGTCTATAGCCACAGATCCAGCTTGGTAATGAACCATTTTTTTTATTTTTTTTCACTTGTTGATCTGGCCAGTAAGTCTGCTATTTGTTTTACTTTATTTAACATATCAAGCTGTCCATGAAAAGTACCAGTTAACGTGTTAAGATTTCTCACTAACAGGGGTGCTTACAATGATTAGATTTTATTCTATAATGTAAAACCTCTACCCCAAAAGGAGAAAAAACAGTTACTGTCACTGCTTGAAGTAGAACTATTGCCACATTGTTTTATTTTTATTTTGGATAGAGTAAAGGAGGGTTATAACCCCTGACATTTTTTATTTTCACTATGTCTCGTTGCAGAGATTTCCCTTCACTTCCTGTCCCATAGCTAGAAAGGAAGTGAGAGGAAATACCTGAAAATTAGGGGAATCCCTTGAGAACCCCCAGGTCATCAGAACCAGTGTCCCCCACTATTACTTTTCTGGGGAGTACCCAAAATTTGGGATTTTCTTTACTTTCACTTATATTTTTAAACAGGACAAATAGATAGTGAATCTCCTTAACGGAGGGGCACAGACCACAATAAAAAAATGAGAGGCGTTCTAATCCCTCTCTCCAAAAAAAAATAAAAGGCAGCAGCTACAAATACTGAAATAAAGTGAAATAAAGAGAAAAAATTGTATTGTCACTGCAATAATTGGTAAACTGCAAATTTTACATTGTTGTTGGGTTTATTACCACTTTAAACTGCTGAGTAACTGGTATTCTTGTGGACACTGCAGATACTTTAAAGCGGGAGTCCACCCGCCTTTTTATTTTTTATTTTAAAGTCAGCAGCTACAAACACTGTAACTGATGACTTTTAATAAGGACACTTACCTGTCCTAGGCGCCTGCGATGATGCCCCCCCCCCCCCCCGATGCCGATCGAAAACATTGCAGGTCCCGCGCCGCCATCCTCAGTAAGGGAAACAGGCAGTGAAGCTTGCGGCTTCACTGCCCGTTTCCTACTACGCATGTGCAAGGCTCACACTGCTTTGTGAATGGGCGGCTGCTCTCTGAAATACACACAGTTCCCAGAAGGGCAGCACGCCCCATTTACCAGAAGGATGCGGAAGAAGACCCACTGTGGATAAGGAAGAGGCAGATTAGGATCATCCGCATAGCAACAGGTATTTCAGGTGAGTATAAAAATATATATATATATATATATTTTTTTTTTTTTTTTTTTTTGCAGCATTTTTCTGTAAAACAAATTTCAGGGTGGAACTCCACTTTAAGATGCACTTTATGGAGGGCCCATATGTTTTGATTTGTTTAACAATCAATTCTGTGAGAAATTATTTGATACAAAAAGTCAAGAAGCTCCATATTAAATGTACTATTCGGAAAGTTGCAGATGATTGTGTCTTAGAATAATTTACTGTAAAACACTTCTTTCAAATACTGCACCCTGTTCAAATGACTCCAGGTATTATAAGGCAGTGTACATATGACTCACTTTCATCATTTTCTATGGAACAAGACCTCTTATCCAGGGATGAAAATATGACATTTTCGTAGAAGAGCATGGTTTGAAAATACTTGGATGCACTATACTGCTGAGGTTTTTTTTATTACCCTGTAGTCTGATTCCTAACATTGGCAAAAGCATACTTCAGGCACACAAGCTGTTACAGTCCAGCAGCCCAGAAGCCAGGTGTGACGAAGTGCTGATAAGCTTCCTAGTAAAGTGGAAGCTGCAGGTGACAGCTGATAGCAGGCTCAACTTCTACTGCATGGTGTAGATTTGAATAAAAACATTTGTGCATTGTAGTAGCGTAGACAACTCAGAACAAGGAAAAGATAATGTGTCCTATACAGATAGTCTCATTACAAAAGAGCAATTATAAAAACTCAAAGAAAAAGTTTCCATTTTGAAATTGACAATTGTGATCTGCTTAAAAAATCATATAATCAATTATGGATGTCATCTGCCTTTTCCCTTTCAAGCCAAATAAAGAGCAAATGTTACACAAATATGATGCAGCACATTTCTAAAAACTGATAGATAAATAAATGTATATGCTACTATGCTGGCAATACAACGAGGAGAATGATGTGTGGCGTTAAATAAATATATATATATATATATATATATATATATATATATATATATATATATATATATATATATATATATAAAATATATATATATATATATATATATATATATATATATATATATATATATATATATAATATATATATATATATATATATATATATATATATATATATATATATATATATACACACAGTAGGTAGATTTCAGATTTATATTACTTTATATAAAATAAACTGGAATCTGGTAGTTTTGCAAACTTTAACAAAGGTAATAACTAAGTAAAAATGAAGATATCAGTGTGGTCTTCATTAAATTACCTCTGTGGTCCTCCCAAAGTCAGGAGTAAAGTTCAACTGGTAATTTGAGATTTGTTAGATAAACATTGTGACTGAAGCCTTTTTTGTTTTCAGGTCACTGTTGTAATATAATCTGCCCAGATGTGATCAGGTAAATCACAAGTATAATTAAAAGACAACACTTTATTTGTCTTTCTTGGAATCTTGGGCTTTATTTGATTAACTTAGCTAGTGGTAATTAAACAACATTCTACTATGCTGATTGACATGGATTTGGAATATTCATTGACAAGAATATCTTGAATTGGTATTAAATAGTAAATAGTGTTACTTACAAGACCTAACATTTGTTTGTAAACAAATACACAGTACTGTATATCAAACCGTTAGCAAAAAATAAGTTCTGTATAATAATAATAATAATAAAAAATGTGTATATCAATGACCTGTCCTATGTACACAGGATTTCTTGAGAACTGTAGAGGGGTATCAATGTTAACTTGCAGCCCGTCTCCACCACACGCAGCCTGTCTCCACCACATGCAGCCCTTCTCCACCAAATGCAGCCTGTCTCCACCACATGCAGCCCGTCTCCACCACATGCAGCCCTTCCCCACCAAATGCAGCCCGTCTCCACCACATGCAGCCCTTCCCCACCAAATGCAGCCTGTCTCCACCACATGTAAAGCAAGGTAGATTTGCGCTTCTCCTTATTAGTATCAGATATTAAAAAATAAATGAAAAAAAGTGTTGACAAATAAGTGGGTGAGTGTTAAACAAAGAGTTAAATTCTAATTGGGATACCATAGGACTCCAATTGAATTCAGTAAGTGAAAGGAGAGTTTGAAATGAAAAAAACTTTCAATTTGGTGCTGCAATAGTGGAGTTTGCTGGAATATTCAGCAAGCAAAAATGTGTTAATATGGTAATAATGCGCAACCCACAAACATATAGGTGAAGAAAAAAAGTTTACATATGTGAAAATAAACAAGCATAAAGTCTGTAGTTAAGTTTTCCTGTGTAAGAAAATTAATATAAAATATAAAAAATAGTCCAAAAAACATATATCTCCACCACATGCAGCCCGTGTCCACCACATGCAGCCCGTGTCCACCACATGCAGCCTATCTCCACCACATGCAGCCCTTCCCCACCAAATGCAGCCTGTCTCCACCACATGCAGCCCATGTCCACCACATGCAGCCCGTGTCCACCACATGCAGCCCGCGTTTACCATGCAGCCCGTGTCCACCATATGCAGCCCGTGTCCACCACATGCAGCCCGCGTTTACCATGCAGCCCGTGTCCACCATATGCAGCCCACGTTTACCATGCAGTCCATGTCCACCACATGCAGCCCACGTTTACCATGCAGGCCGTGTTCACCACATGCAGTCGTGTCCACCACATGCCGCCAGTGTCCACACCATGCAGTCCGTATCCACACCATGCAGCCCGTGTCTACCACATGTAGCCTACTTGTGCAGGGGAGGAGAAGAACAGGAAAGCCGCCCGGGTGATCAGCGCGCAGCGCGGGGAACACATGATAACAGTTTTCATTTTGGCAGGGGAACTTTGATTGGCAGATCACCCGTCACCAGGATTGGACGGGTGATTTGTCTATCAAAGTCCCGGGACCAGGGGGCGGGGCTGGATCTGACAGCGAGCGACGGGGAACACTGCAATTAAAGTGAAAACTGTTATCCTGTGTTCCCCGCGCTGCGCTCTAAACACCCGGGTGGCTCTTTCTCTCTTCCCCCTCCATGGTCACTGGGAGAAGAACTCCCATTACACAGGCTGCTGGCGGTGCTCCCCCCCCCTCTGGCTGCCAGGCAGCCCTTCCTCGCCAGACCTCAAAATCCACTCGCAAAATGTGTGTTTCCCAGAAGACAGCGGGGGGCTCAGGATGTGGCACAGATTCCCGTAGATAATGCGGCTATCTATGCCCAGAAGTGGGTGCAAATATCTGTCAAAGACATGTATATGCTCCCCCCTCCCCCCTGAAATGTGCCAAATGTGACAGCGGAGGTTCCATTTTTGTGTAGACCTCCGTTTTAAGAAAGACATATACCTACAAAAATAACAACTTAAAGACTATCAAGGGCTTGCCATTTCAAAAACACCTTAATGAGACCCTGCCACCAATGTATAACATTGTAAAAGCATAAAATAATCAATTATTTAAACGCTTGCTTGCAAATTTTCTTTCCCATAAACAATTTATTCATTTGCAATGTGCCTTTGATCTTTCAGCAAGTCAATTCCTTAGTGCAGGTCTACCTCTTCAGGTTATAGCCCTCTCTACTTCTGAGAGTGTCTAATTACTCTCTGTGCTGACCCAGCTTCTTTGCTCCTCCCCTCACCTCTCTACATAACCTTTTATGAAGCTGCTGGCGGAGGAGTTAAGGGGAGAACTATAGGGAGTCATTTGAGAGTAAAGCCCACAGCCTCCTGGGAAATGATGACACTAATTTCCCAGAAGGGAACCTGTTAATATGAAGTTGATTTTTAGGGTGGACCTCCGCTTTAAGCACTGGTATTTTATCCCTATTACACATAATAGAAATACAGTAATGCAAACAGAAAAACCTAAAATATCTCATGCAGGTGTTTAGATGTTTAGTTGTACCAGAACCTGTAGGTCAGATGGGGTGACAGAGGCCTCATAAAAGACAACAACTGCTTACACAGCATTAGGGCAATCATCAAGACTTCAGAAAACGTTGCTTTGCTTGGTTAGAAAAGCCTCAGGTAAAACTGCCTCTCTAATAAAAGCTCATAGGTTATTTCTAAACCATTTGGATAGAGTGTTTGAAGAGAGAACTTGATTAACAAGTACTACAGATCCTACCAGCCAAGTAAATTGACATTATAGTGATGCGATATTTCAGTTTAACAGCTGCAAGTGCTTTCCTTCTTCTATTATGGTAATCCTGCGGCACATGGAAATTCCTTATTTATTCTTTACATAAAGCAAAGACCTGTTTTCCATAAAGAGATCAAAGAAATAGAAGGCTTATCCTACGCTTACTGGAGAATGTTCTGTAAAGATAACAAACACTGCTGATCAGCTGATGTTACTTTATATCTAAACATGAAAAGTTATATAGTAAACCCTGCTCTGCAGCTTGCATCATCCAGTGTGACTTGCAGCTCAGTCCCACCGGTCAGTCCACTAAAATGCGTGGGCTGGCGTCCACTGTGTAATGGTAGTAAGGGGCCGTGCCTCGGGCTGTTACAACGCAAGGCACTATTTACCTTTTATATTTTAACTTTATTAAAATGACACTTCTTTCACTTCTATGCACTGCAGCTGAGCTATGGTGACCAGCATTGACATGAGGTGCCATGTGCTGTGGTGTGAACAGGACACATAGAAAATAATTGTTTGCCACTGATCTGTGCAGAACAATACCACTCATCTGAAGTGGTAGTAACTAGCCCTAAAGCTGTCCATAGATGGATCAAAGTTTAGCAGGGACATGTATGGCTGTTCCCCCTCAACAGAAGTCAACTTAATTATTGACTTCTGACAAACAGGAATTTTTAAAAACATTTGCCGATCAGAGGCTGATCAGTGTATTATTCTGATAGCAGAAAAGTCCCGCTGTCAGAATACAATGGCACAGCAGGGAGGATTCCTCCATCCACTTCCCTTATGTGGTTGGTGAAATCTGTAAATGTTTTCATTTTTTTTGATCACCCCGGAAAAAAAAAATCGTTATCTATGGTCGGCCTTACACAGCAGCTTTTGCTCACTGCAGGAAGCCACCACAAACAATAATTTATCAATTGTAAAGTCAGAATTACACATAGAGAGGAACAAAATATGTAAACATACTCTCAGTTACAACATGACTTGTGCAAGTTTTCCAGAACTATACCCAACACCAGAATACAAACATCACCTGTTTAGGGCTACCGCCTAGAAAATATACAGCTTTTGTTTTGGCCGTAATTTACATGGGGAACAGTATCGAGATAGTATCTGCAACTTATTTTAACCAATGCTTACTAGAGAATACTGCTAAATAAGAGAAGGCAGGCAGGCAGGCGTTTGTTTGAAGAGTAAGTACACACACAAGTCAAGTCTGAGCTATTCTGATGAGTTTAGTGGTGTGTATAAAGGTGAACACTACTGGTGACTAGTTCAGTGGACTGGAAGACAGGAAGAAAGTATGACCTTTATCCCATCCTCCATCCTTTTCTGGTCATAGACACTGCAGAAAGTACTGACATTGGTAATCAAACAAATAAATAAACCTGTGTGTAAAATGAAATAGAAAAAAATTCCAAAAATGAATTAATCAAGTAAACTCCACAGCTACGGCCCTTTAAGCTCTCCAAATAATAACAGTGACTAATGTTGAGAGACATTTGATGGTTCAAAAAAAGCAACAGCCGACATTCTGCCCGTGTGTATGTTGGCTTCTGTCGGACATGCATTTTGGAAAACTAGCAGCCGACCGACTCCCAATCAGCGCTCTCAGCCAATGGCAGAAAGCATTGACCGAAGTTTTCTGGCAGGGAGGGGGGCGTCCCCCTGTCAGACACAACAGCTCAATGGGGAAGATCTTTGTACTAACCTTGCAGTGACCAGAGCTGCCAGTTTTATTTTCATGCAACCCAGCGGGTATGTGTACCCGGCTTAAAGCTGGCCATAGATGATTCAAACCATGTATGTGATTATTGCTAGTGGCTGGTAAAGCCGCAAGCAATAATCACTGTGTTGTCCTGGTGAGGACGGCTTCCCATAGATTGCAGGAAAGAAAACTGCTCCGTCTATGGCCGGGCTTACAACTGGTCTTAATTTACCTGAAAAACAAAGGGCAGAATACACAGAGTTGTGTATTATAATGTTCATTTATCCATTTTTATATATCCCTACAGAATAGCACTTAAAACATGTATGGTACTAATATTGTTATTCGGATGAATTCCACACTTAGGCCTCATGCACACTGGACTTTTTGATAACTCTCCTAAACTCCTTTCCCCCTGGCAGCAGAGTTTTGACAGAAAAAATAGCTTGTCGCTTGTAAACTTGTGTAACACGTTTAGGCCCGTCAATCGCTTGGGCGTTAATTCATTTATTTGATCAGAATAACAATTTATTCTGGCCATCAAAATGAACTAATGCTCAATAAGCGCCACTGGTTCCAGCTGCTGTCGCCGCCGGGCGGGGCCGTGTGTGTATATGGATACAGGCAGTATGGCTCGGGATTTAAGCATGCACAAGTGCCCCCACACCAACCGGCTTGCTATGGGGGCACTCAAAGAAGAGGAGTCAGAAGCGCAGGTGGGGAACCAGAAGAAGGACTTCAGGCTCTCTCTATGCAATTCCATTGCACACAGCAGAAAAGTATACACCTGTTTGATATTTAGAAAAAAGAGTAATAATTTACTATACCTTTTTTTATAAAGCATTTACTAAATAATTTTTCATGGAGCTGAATGACGGTTGGAAAGGAAGGTCAGGTATACTTTACAATCAATAAAGGCGGTTAAAAATTTGAAATGTTTGAAAAAAAGGGCATGGCTCATGTGCCTCCCACAAACACGAAATCCAGCCAATGCCATAGAGAGAACTGCTTAATAGGCTGTAACACAGGTACAAAGGTTATCATGTAAAAAGATAATATCAAAGCAGCAGCAGTGACATAAGCCAAGACTTAGTCATATGAAAAATATTCACACGCGGGAAGAGAAAGTACTAAGTCTAAGCAAACTGAAACTCAGAAAAGACACAGTGACACACAATTCTTCTCCCTGCTAATGGAAAATGATCACTGTCAGTCTTCAATAAACCACTAAAATGCATGCGCATCTATGTTCTCAATCTGTTATCCTGTTTTTGGGGGGAATGGTGGTTCTGAAAGAGTTTACATGAACATTTTCAAGATTGTAGGTGTACCAGAAAAATCTGCAAACACTCTAAAATCATGTCTACAGTACTGCCCAGGCCAGTATGTTCACATGCTGCACATGAACCCTACAAAGGAATACTGTGCCTCCAAACCTCCCTCTCCCCATCTGAAGCATATCCAGGCATTTTTTTCTTTTACCTTGTTCCTATAGCAAAAAAACAGGTTGTATTACCTCCTGTGACATCATTGCCACACATGTAACATTTTGGGGGGTAGCTGCGGGTAGGTCAGATCTTATTGATGTAGGAAGGCCCAGAACTATACCTCCCAAGAGCCCTTTCCTTTTACACAGTGCATAAACACTGAGTAGTGTTGTTTTGCTGGGAAATAAATCAATGTATGCATGTGGAGTGAGACTGTGAGGAACGGGCGATAGCTAGAGTTCTGTAGTCCAGCATGTAGCATGTTGAAAGGGATAAAACAGTAGCTCCAGGCTCCCTAAAAAAAAATACTGTAGCTGTTGACTTTTAACATAAGGACACTTACCTGTCCAAGGATCCAGCGATGACCTCACCTGAGCCGATTCTTAAATCGGCTTCGGGTGCAGGCGCTGCCATATTAAGTATGAGAAACCGCTAGTGAAGCTTTGTGTCTTCAAAGCCAGTTTCCTACTGCGCATGCGCAAAGCACACTGCACTTGTCCCACAGTCTTCTGAGACCTGTGATGCGTCCCAGAAGGCTGCTGAGGAAGAAGGGGGCCAAATTTCCGGCTCAGATCACTGCAGCCTGTCAGAACAAGATACCCGCTCCCACCCCAAAAAAAGGGGCTAAATGTGGCAGTGGGGTGGGGATGCAAACAAGCAGAACTTTCCCTCTTGGGTGAAGTGTGTAGCAGCTGCCCCAGTACCCCCCAATACTTACCTGAGCCCCATCTCTGTCCACGAGTCCCTCGGCTGTTCGGGACTCTCCCTCCTGATTGTCTGAGACACAGCAGCAGTGCCATTGGCTTCCACCGCCGTAAAAGTTAGTTAGTCAATCAGGAAAGAGATAGGGGGCGGGTCCAAATGGCAGCTCTGTGTCTGAATGGACACAAAGGGGTTGATTTATGAAGGGAAAATCCACTTTGCACTACAAGTGTACTTGGAAGTGCAGTCGCTGTAGATCTGAGGGGAAGATCTGAAATGAGGGAGAAGCTCTGCTGATTTTATCATGCAATCATATGTTTTTTTCCCTTGCATGTTCCCCTCAAATCTTACAACGACTGCACTTGAAAGTGCACTTTTAGTGAGAGTTGCATCTTGACTCGGGTGCCCCCATAGCAAGCTGCTTGCTGTGGGGGCACTCAACAGGAGGGAGGGGCCAGGAGCAACAAAGAGGGACCCGAGAAGAGGATGATCTGGGCTGCCCTGTGCAAAACCACTGCACAGAGGTGGTATAACATGTTTGTTTTCGTTTATTTTTTTATTTTTATTTTAAACAAGACTTTACCATCACTTTAAGTATTCATAGCCATTTTATGATAGGAAAAAACATGAAATACCCCCTATTTAGGGGGTATTTCATGTTTTTTCCATAACTCTAGGGATGTGGTGACTTACAAACACTGACATTCTCCTGATTGTGGGGTCCCTCTTTTTCATTTTATGATAGGACGTATATAAGTTTGGGAAAAGATCTACATGAAGACACTCCTAGCCTCAATTTCACAGGAAATACCTACAGAGAAATGCATGTGTGTGCAATTAGAGCAGTGTTTCTCAATTCCAGTCCTCAGGTCCCCCCAACAGGTCAGGTTTTCAGGATTTCCCTCAGATGAAAAGGCTGTGGTGATTACTAAGGCAGTGAAACTGATCAAATCACCTGTGCAAAATAATGGAAATCCTGAAAACCTGACCTGTTGGGGGGGCCTGAAGACTGGAATTGAGAAACACTGAATTAGAGCATGTCTAAATGAAAGCGCAAAAATAGAAAGAATGTCTGTACTATACACCTTCAATGACTGCTGGGATGAGAATCTCACCTAATGAAAAAAATATAGGAATAGGTGGAAATAATGATAATATCACCATCAACAGTCTTGATTTAGTCCAAAATATATAAACTATGATGTCAGGCTGGGCTCAAGTCCTGCGGGAACGCGTGGGAATGGAGTTCCTGCACTTTTTTCACAGCAGGAACGCAGTTCCCTTTGCAGGACTAGAGCAGCCGAGCCGCCCGAGCCAATCCTTCACTAAGTGGCGATGCCCAGCTCGAGTCACTGTCGGGGGCAGGCGAACCTTCTTAATCCATTATGTTACTGGCTGCTTCCTGTATATGGATTCATCGGGTAGTGTGCGGGTATTCCGTCACTTCCTTCGATGCCGCAATGTCTCCTGGGAGCTTTTGTCATTGTTCCCAGGAGCACACTACCCGATGAATCCATATACAGGAAGCGGCCAGTAACATAAAGGTTTACTAAGGTACAGTGGATCGAAAAAGAAAAAAAACATGTGGTTTAGTAATTATGCATATGAGCGTATCATTTTTTTTTTTTTGGTGGAGGAGTGGATCTTGGGTGGGAGTTCCCACACTTTTTTCCCCAGGACTTGACCCCTGATGTCAGGCAGAATCCAATACTGACATGGGTAATGCTGAATGATTTTATAAATGGCTACAGATGTAAACGAATATATGCACATAAATAGCAGAGCCTCCACAAAAAGTAAATTGATAACACCTACAGTCATTTAAATATATATCTGATATCTGATTGTGCAAGTCACTAGCACAAAACAAAGTCACACCACACCCTTCACATACGATGACTGAGAAAACTACTACTATTAGGAAAGAGAACCTGAGGCTAAAATGATTTGCACTTGCCTACAAGTCATTCATTACTAATTGATGTGTCACTAAATGTCAAAAGAGCAAAAAGACTGCCTGGTGAAAACACCCATCAAGTACCAATGAACAAATCATACAAAGTCTAATTGCAGAGGGAATGCACACCACGGAATGTTTCAGGCCGGTTACATGATAAAACTAGTTGATGACAAAGATGAGCAGAAGGAAGTCAGAAAGAAGAAAAATTATTGGGAAATGTTGCGAGATAACATGTCTGATATGAATCATAGCTGGGAATGGCTACGATACAACACCTGCTGAATAGAAGAATTTATAGGTGAAAAGTATTACATTCAGAAATTCATATACTGCATGACAAAATAAATGTGAGCTTGTAACTAACAATTTGACCATAAAAATACTACCTAAAGGGCAAATACAGTCTTTTTAATGTGTTTTAGATATTTTATTTATAACAGGTACTTTACAGAATATTGCACCATCAATTTACACAGCGCTTTACATATATATTACATATATATTATACATTCACAATCTAAGGTACCTAAAGCCCTGTATACATGTGCCAAATGTTGGGTGGCATCAGTCCGATCAACAGAAATCATTCGGCCTGTGTTTCCTGCGGACCCAATGGCTCCCACTGCCATCAATCTACCCAGTGACAAGGGAGAGAGATGTTGCTCTCATGCACATCACTGTGTTGACATCGAGCTAAGGTAAGTATTAGGGGGGTGGGGGGACATTTTACAAAGGATCTTTATTTCTAGTCATGTGACTGTTATATTCAAATCTCCACAAAGTAAATTTCACTTTTTTGAAAATAAGGATCTTTATCCTGGTCTTTTAGCTGTGAATTTAGCCTATAGACTGTAGATTAAAGGGACACTAAAGGTACATGTTTTTTCACCTTAATGCATCCTATGCATTAAGGTGAAAAAACATCCGACAATACTGCCCCCCCCCCCCCAGCCCCCTGTTTTACTTACCTGAGCCTGTTCACCTGCGGTGCTCGCCCCCAATGTCCTCTTCGCCCCTCAGCCTGGTCGTTGATTTGCTAAAGTGGATGGATTGAAAGCAGCGCAGCCATTGTCAATCACATCCAATGACACGGGAGCGCGTCCACAAGAACTTACCACCATGCGAGCTGGTTCACATGAAGGTGGAAAGTACTTGCGGGGAGGACCAGAGACAGCAGCCGAGGGACCCCAGAAGATGTGGATCAGGGCCACTCTGTGCAAAACGAGCTGCACAGTGGAGGTAAGTATTACATGTTTGTTATTTAAAAAATGTATCTTTACAACCCCTTTAAGCTGTTGCCTGCTTAGTCACTGCCAATGACTTGTTGCTTTCTTCACTGATGAGAAACATCTATAATGCTCCTGGTTTATTATCATGAACCATGTCTGCTGATCAAAGACTTTCCCCCTATATGCTAGCATTCTTAAAGCTGATTATACAAGCCAAACAAATAAAAAGCTAAAGTTAAAAAGTAAATCCTTAAATTCTAGAATCTTTAAAGATTCCCTATTGTTCTCTTTCCCTTTTCAATACCACTTATCAAAGTGATTATTTATGCATCAGGTGAGACAATGATTTGTGAATATCATCTACATATACAACAATGTAATAATGGCAGCAAAAGGCAATCACTCTTATCTATGACCTTAAATCACATTTCCCATTGTCATAGCCTGAGCTACCCGCTTTCTAAGGCTTTATAGACCATAACGTGGAAAAGCCAAGTTAAAAATGGCTGAAGGTATCTCAGAGGCTTAGTGAGTTGACTGTCCATAGTCTATAAATAGAGGTTCAGCAGTTGTAAAGAACAAACCAAAAAAAAAAAAAAATCTCCAATTCATGCAGCCCATTTTTATCATTAACAATACAAAAACGAAAAAGCATGCTCTGAAAAGCAGAAACTTAAATTGCTAAAGGCAGAAATGTAATATTAGTGAGCCGCCCCATTATAAAGGAAAAACAATTTATGTCTGTCTGGCAACAGTAACTGCTAGTAGTTAAAAATATAACTCTTAGTCATTAGGAAGTCTGGGTGGGCAGAGGGCAGAGATGAATAGGAATTTAATTTGCCACATGGTCGGCAAAACTGTGTTTCAAGGCCGGGTGTGTCACAACAACAAAAAAACATAAAATGAGGCCTTTATTCCAAGTAGGTTTACAATCTCTTGCAGTAACACTTAAAACTAAAATTAAATTAAAAAAATAAAGCTTTTATGCAGCCAGAAGGTGTGCATATTTTCAAGGTCCCTTGTATATTTTACAGCAAACAGATACCTGTGCTAATGTTCAAAGAAACGACTTAGAATGGTCATAATTGGCCTGATAACAAGATTCATTGATGTTTAAGAACAATAATAAGGTCTGATATATTAAATGTGTTTTATTTTTTACATGTGACAGGATTAGCAGAATCATAATTTTGGTTCCCTACATTTTCCAATTAGATTACCTGTTGCTAACAAAAGATACCAGGATGACCATGAAAGTCATCCCTCTTTTAAATTGAACATAAGTGGCGGTTCACACAGGGGCAACCCGACTTACAGCGCGACTTTGCAAGGCGACTTCAGCGCGACTTGGAGCAACTTACAACGCGACTTGAAGTTGCCTCCAGGACAGGCGACTTTGGCTGTGGCCAATCACAGAATAATCAGCTCTGTGGGAAGGAGGGGTTTGCCTGAGTAAACTATTTTCTGTAAAGTTGCTTCAGTTAAGACAGTGATCCGACCTTGGAGGCAACTTCCATTGAAATCAATGGGTACAAGTCGGACAGAAGTCTCCTTGAAGTAGTACAGGAACCTTTTCTGAAGTCAGAGCGACTTCAGTAGTGTGCATTAACACGGTTTCTTATTCACTTCAATTGAAATTCTCATGTCGCGCGACTTGGGGCGACACAAGTCGGATCCCAAGTCGCGGTAGTGTGAACCGGCACTAAGGAGTTCTGTCAGAGGCTAATATACAGTTTGCTTGTTCATCTCAGTTGTATGACAAATGCTAATTAAATTATTATTATTTTAAACAAGACTTTACAATCACTTTAAGGCATGGTAACTTTAAAGCAACGTTTTCAAAAAAAAATAAATAAATAAAATAAAGCAACGTTTTCTAAGACAGCTTTTCCGACCAATGATTACATATCATGTTTCAATAGATCTTTTGACTATACAGTATTAGAGAATCAAGATCAACCTTACTGCTAAAGGATACATAAAAACAATACCTAATCACAATAGGTTCATACAACTTATGTTGCTGCTTTGTTTGCCCAATGCTGGATGATTCTGGCAGACACAAGATACAAATTATGGTTTGGCTTTTATATAAAAAATTCAATACGTGGCATGGTCCACTCAGAGTATCCCTCGTTATAAAGATCAGAAATTGCACTAAGCGTACACACAGCTGGTTCTATAAAAAAAAAGGCCTATTTTTTTTTTACATTTACAACTGGACTCTCCCTTCTAATCACACAAACATTATCTAAAGTAGGTTTATATATCCCACCTAAACATCCAGATCTATGGTGGGTTCATTTTCCCTCTCTGTCAAGGTTATAGAGCCAACAATTCAAATACCAAATAATCAGTACAATTACCTGAATAATAATAAACACAAATCTCTGTACATAAAATGTGTATTTTACAAATAAACATTTACTGCTAAACACTAAAAATACTCTTGGGTTGGGTCCCTGTCGCTCTGCAAAGGTTAAATGCTCTTTAGATCTAGGGGTAGAGAAATACTTTTCTCCGGCCCGATTACAGAGCTCACCTCTCCTCTCCGTTGTTCTGGAATATGGGTGGTTCCTCACCATCCTAAGGTATAATGCAGTGCTTCTGGTCCTGTGATGATGGCAATATATGCCCACCGGCCGGGGAGCTTTAAAATATAGGTTTGGGGAACCAGTCACAATGGATGGAGCAGTGAGGAACAGGGTACGTGATAAAGATTATGGCCCGGATTCACAAAGCACTTACGCCGACGTATCTCGAGATACGCCGCGTAAGTGTAACTATGCGCCGTCGTATCTGTGCGCCGTGCCCACAATCTGAGATATGCCTGAAAATAGGCTTCCTACGACCGACGTAACTTGCCTGCGCCGTCGTATCATGGGCGCATATTTACGCTGGGCGCATTTGCCGCTCCCATTGATTTTCTATGCACATATGCAAATGAGGGAGATACGCCGATTCACGAACGTACTTGTGACCGGCGCATAATATACGCGGTTTGCGTAAGTCGTACATCAGGCGTTAAGTTGATCCCCACATAGGAGGCGCAACTCATGCAAAGGTATGGACCAGGGAACAGAGCCGTCGTATTTTACGTTGTTTACGTAGTACGTGAATATGGCTAGGCGTAGGTTACGTTCACGTCGTAGGCAGTGATTCGACGTATTTTCAGCTGATGTTTCGACGTGATTCTGCGCATGCACACTGGGATGCGGCCACGGGACGGAGCATGCGCCGTTCATTTAAGGTACTTCTATGGTGCTTTGCCCATCATTTGCATGGGGTCACGCCTCATTAGCATGACTCACGCCCACTTCCACCTACGACGGCTTACGCCGAGGAAACCCAGCGCAGTTTGGGAGGCAAGTGCTTTGAGAATTCGGTGCTTGCCTCTCTGCGCGACGTCGGCGTAGTGTATATTGGATACGCTACGCCGGCATAAATATGCGCCAATGTATGTGAATCCGTGCCTATACCTCTACCCCTAGACTTAAACTAAATTTAACCCTTTCAGTGCAGAGGCTCCACTGTTTTAATGTCATTCCTGAAGTTCAGGTTTATTAAACAACCTTTACCATAAATAACATACTTGTGGAACTAGTGTCACAGAGCCTTAGATTATATGTAAACCCCAAATTTTGTCAGTTTCGAAAGACGATGGAGTGTAAAAAAACGCTGTGTACCACTGGGATGATTTCCTCTCACTTCCTGTCCTGCAGACAAAACAGGAAGTGAATGGATGACTCTCTAAAGAGAGGGGAATACCCTCTGAGACAGTTGTCACTAGAAAAAGTGTCACTACAGAAAGATTTACTCTCTTTTAACTAATCTTCCTAAAGCAAAATGAATCATACACATAGACTAACAGTGCGCACATTCCACAATCACAACAGGTAGTTATGATCAGTATGCACTGTGTGAAGGTTCAGAAAAGCATATGGGAATGAGGTACTTCATGTTGCCTTTGGGTATGCAGTTTGTTTTTTACTGCATGATCCTGTGTTTATTAGCATAAATACCTTATATAATAATTGTAGCATGCCAGCACCATTCACATCGGATTCTGAATATGAAATCACTACCACATGTCCTCTGAAGGGCACATGAATTTGTTTTCAACTGACAAAAAATAGCTTTCAAACCCAAACAACTTATTCAGCCTGAGACACGATTCTTTAGAGGTAATTGTAAGTAATTGGAAAGCCCTTCTAGTACAGATGTTTATTTATGGTAAAGGACCATGAGTACAAATCCAGTGGGTGAGGGGCAAGATAGGGGAGAATAAGGTAAACAGACTTTTTTACGTCAATCTGTCCTCAGAGAAATACATGGGTTGCAAATTTTAACCTCCTGCTTAAAATGCTAGTTGCCTTCCGGTTATGTTAATTCTGTGGCTTTAAAGCTCAACTCCAGACTGATCACAAAAAAAAATATTGACCCCATGCAAATAAAGTTTTGTCTAGGGGGTGAAATAAAGACAATTGCTTAGCTTACACTCTGGTTCTATGTAGGGCCGAAACAAGTAATCGATTAATCGACAACTAATCGATTAAGAAATTAATCGATTACAATTTTCATAATCGATTAATCGGCCAGTAACATAATGGGGTTAAAAAAACTAAAACTAGCCCTTTATAATACAAAAAAGCAAATCGCTACTGTAAATATTACTTTCACTGTCCCACAGTAAAAAAAATTAACCCCTTACAGTAGCGATTATTTGCTCTTTTTGTACTTATTTTTGTTTTTTTAACCCCATTATGTTACTAAACATCTCAGGCCTGGGTCAAACTTCTGTTTTTTGGTGCTTTTTGCAGAAACACACTACAGTTAATTTACATGTTTTCCTATGGGACATGTTCACATCCATGATTCTTTTCCGGCTGCTGCGTATTTGGAAAGGGCAATGAGTTTTTAACGCAAAACGATTGCTATTTTTTTTTTGGTTCAATATACTTCAATGGAGAAGCTGCAGAAAAGCATGTAATGTGTTTTTGCGGGAATTTGTGTTTTGTAATCTGCCCAACAACAAATTGGCCCAAAAAAATTTAAAAATGCAATTTTTTTTTTAAGGCTATTATCCGATTAATCGATTAATCGAAACAATAATCGGCCAACTAATCGATTATGAAAATAATCGTTAGTTGCAGCCCTAGTTCTATGGCAATTGTCTCTCTGGTCTTCTCTTTTCCCAGGCCTAGAATGTGGGTGGGCATTGCACACCATCAAGTACAGGTCAGGACCACTCATCTTAACTTGTAAGGTTAGGCAACCTTGGCATTCCAACTGTGGTAAAACTACAAATCATGCCTCTGCCTCTAGGAGTCGCGCCTGTGATTGTTAGGGTCTCATGGGACTTGTAGTTTCACCACTGCTGGAGGGCCGAGGTTACCTACCCCTGCTGTAAGGGATGACAACTGTGAGGGTGTGGCCATACAATCAATGAAGAGGAGTGGCTTTGGATGGATCGGTCATCTGGCGGGAAGGAAGCTTGCATACTCGAGGAATCAGGCAGGTAATACACCATACTAGTGTTGCCTTAGACTAAACAAAACGTATATCAAAGACACGTTGGGATAAGGAATGGGCTTTCAACATTTTTTTTAAGCCAGTTTGGAGTTTCTTTGTAATATTTCTTGATTGGGAAATGTCCTTGTGAACATGATGCCTCCATATGCAATGTAGGACAATAAAGGATCTTAGGTACTGCACATGTTCCACTAAAAGATTTAAGCAAGTATCATGGCAGGAGCCAGTTCCAGAGGTACCTCCCATCCTGTCATTCTCAGGGAGATATCTGCCCATCAAAGGCTAACAGAAAATTGACTTGAATCATTCGATTACTATTTAAAATGATTATCTGTAGAAAATAGCCATTGATATTGCAGCACAGTGGCTAAGTGGGTAGGACTCCCACCAAGCAGCACTAGGGTTATCAGTTTGAATCCCAACCACGGCACTACCTGCCTGGAGTTTGCACGTTCTCCCTGTGCATGAGTGGGTTTCCTTTGGGGGCTCTGGTTTCCTCCCACACTCCAAAGACATGCTGGTAAGTTAAATGGCTCCTGTCTGAATTGGCCCTAGTATGTGTATGTATGAATGTGAGTTAGGGACCTTAAAGAGGAAGTATAGTTTTGGAAAACATATTAAAAGTCCCAGAAGACTGCAGGGAAGAAGGGGGAAGGAGAACTTCTGCTCGGATCGCCAAAGGCAATCCCAGCAGAGGTGGGAGCAAGTACCTGTCAAAACTTGGTACGCCCCCCCCCCCAAAAAAAAAACATGCCAAATATGGGGGAGAAAGACTTCAAGCAGAACTTCCCCTTTTGGGTTTTTTCCTTGAGGGCAGAGACTGATGTCACTGTACAATATATATGTAAAAGCGCTGCACAAATTGACAGCGTTATATAAGTACCTTAAAGTAATAATGTTATAGAAATAATTACAATATTATAAGTCATTAGAGATATTTTTTATATAGTTATGATTCTCTTTCTTATTTGATGAAGCCTTGTTAACAACACACTTGAATATTGTTTGTGTACAACGTACATACTTTTTATGTACAGTATTAGGAAGTGTAGCGAAAAGTACATGGAGTGACTGCAATCATCCTGCTTCTGAATTCTTACAGAATCTCAGAAACTTAAATCTATTTCACATTTTAGGCTGATGTTAAAACCCTGAAAATTCTGCAAGATTCAAAACTTTTTGTCACGCCTGAATTTTGTACAGTTCTTCACTTGTTATGTGAAGCTTCCCCAACATAGCCCTCCAAGGGTCTGATATGGAATTGAATGTATTTTATAACACATGGAAGAGCTGCGCGATTAATCGTGAAGAATCGAAATCGCAATCTTTTTCTCTTCCCGATCTTAAAAACAGCATGTCACGATCTTTCTAACAAGTGTAGAGAGTTCTCACAGCTGGAAAAACAAAATCCAGGCAGCCTGCCATGTTTTAATACAACACTCCAATAAGTGGAAACAAAGTATTTTTTCGTTCTTTTATCAAAGGAAAGAACTCCGGCGTGTAGATGAAGGAAGTTTAACCATTTAAAGACCAAACCTTTTCTGACATTTGTTGCTTACAAGTAAAAAATCATTATTTTCTGCTAGAACTTACAAGGGACACCCAAACATGATATATTTTTTTTAGAAGAGACCCTAGAGAATAAAATGGTGGTTGTTGCAATATTTTATGTCACACCATATTTGCACAGCGTTTTTTCAAACGCAATTTTTTTTTAAAAATACACTTTAATGAATAAATAAAAACGAAACAGCAAAGTTAGCCCAATTTTTTTGTATAATGTGAAAGAAGATGTTACACATCGAGAATCGTGATCTTTATTCTACTTTCTGCTTTTGTATATATTCCTTTGTCTATTTAGCATTTAGGCTGCATTCACACCTCGGCGTACAAAATCGCGGCGGTTTGTCCCGCGAATTGCGGCGACAAATAGTGGCGTTTTGTACCGCGATTTGCGGCGACAAAACGCCGCGATTGTGAATGCAGCCTTCACCCCCTCTATGGAGATGGTTCACATCTCCTATGCCAAACGCCGAAAGCCGCCTGAAAAAAAGGTCCGGGGCTTTTTTTCAGGCGGCAGGCGTACGGCGTTCGGCGTGGAGATGTGAACCATCTCCATAGAGGTGCATGTTAAATCATCCTTCTGGCGTCTCGGGGCTGCAGTGGTGTCGCACTACAGGCGTATATACGCCTAGGTGTGAACGGGGGCTAATGGAGCAGTCCCAAACGAAGAAACTGTTGTTCAGCTTACCGTGTAAAAAAAAAAAAACATAATGCTCTATAAACCAGTTTCATGGGTATGCCCTAAAATCCATGTTTTAAAGATTTCATATGAATAATTAAGCAAAGATATAAAACATTAGTTTCTCTTTTCTAACCATTTTTACCAGGGACTATGCGTTTATAGAATGACAGTATATGTGTGGGCAAAATCTAAAAAGGCATACTCACCACAGCTCTCCAATATATTTCCCTATGTTATTCCTTCTTATAATGCTACACAATAATGCCACACAAGTACACAATCTGCTCAATGACACTTCCAGATATACCGTCAGCTCCTAACTTTCTGTGGTTGGCTGACAACACTGCTTGGGATCTGGGTGCAGCAATGCCAGTGTTGCCCAAACATATTCACAACATTTCCACAGAATGTGTTTACCAAACTGCAGTTTAGCTTTCCTGGCACTTTTACTTCAAAGGGTGTCTAAACAGTTTTTGTAGCTTATTTGCTGACACACCTCTTGAAAGTACACCTCTTAGGTAGGCTGGGTCAACAATGTAATATTCACCTATTACAGAAAACGGACATCAAAAGGAGAAAAACCTTGCTTTTATTCTCTGTCATTCTCTGTCTAGATGAAAACCCCCCACCAATTTTTTTTTTTATATATATATACTTTACATGCATACCCTACTTTTTCTAGTTTTCTGAGATAGGAACAGTGCATGCACTATTGCAGCCATCATGCAACTGCTGTTTCCAGTTGGACTGCCTTTTTAAAGAGCGAATCACCACCAAATTAGATTAAAACAACCTGTAGTAATCTGGCTAATGTATGGGCATTTAGCAGGGTTGGGTACATAGGCATGCCATAGATAATTAGATTTCAAGGTTGCAGGAAACAAAATCGATTGATTCCCCCATTGACACTGACTGTGAATCCCTCCCGCAGCACTATTGTGTTCTGCCCACGTTGGTGGGGGTCGGCCTTCCTGGCTGAGATAACACAATGATTCCTGCTAGCGGCTACAACCGCTAGCAGTAATTGCATGGCAAAGATCCAATAGGCTGGTTGTACTAAGTTGATCAATGGATTGACTTCAGTACAAGCAGCCTGCCCATACATGGATCAATATACGGCTGGTCCCTACTGAACTGGCCAAAATTCAATCCATCTATGGCCAGCTTTAGACTAAGTAATAACATAAGAAGGAACATTTACTTGGACACAAAACCAGTTGGTTTGCCATTCACCTAGTAATACGTATGTTCACTTTGCAAAGTGAATACTAGTAAAAAGCTTATGAAATGCCTCTTTGACAAACATTTGACTTTTTTTTTCTAGCCTGTAAAATCACTTCTATATTAACCTATGAGTCCATGCACAGATGGACATTTACAGGAGAGTTAGAGGAGCTTCTGAGCAGAAAAATAGCTTGAGGGGACTAATATAGCAAGTAGATTATGCGCAAAAAGAGTTTATCAGAGCATTGTTATAGAAGGCAGCATAGTCAATCTGTAAGGTTGAAATCAGTAAAAAATTCCAACTGTTTGGGGTGGTGATGGGGAATGTGCGGATATATTATGATGGGAGTATGCACACAGGGCTGCCGTCAATAAGGAACAGAAACCATGTTCCAATCTAGCAAGCAAACAAGGAGAGAGGCGCCTTTAAAATGAATTTTAAATTCATTTTTTAAAACTGTTTTAAGTACTGCACCCAGAGGCGCCTCTCTCCTTGTTTGCTTGAGGGGACTAAACCTGTCTAAAAAAAGCTTAAAGCGGAGTTCCACCTAAAAATGGAACTTCCGCTTAACCCACTCCTCGCCCCCTTACATGCCATTTGGCATGTAATTTTTTGGGGGGGGGAGTGGGGGCTTCAGGAGAAGGGGACTTCCTGCCCCACTTCCTCCTTCCGCCGAGAGGCTGGAAAGGCGAATAGCTTAATCGCCTTCTTGCAGCCCCTCCCTGTAGGCGAGCGCCTGTCCAATTGGACGGCGCCGCTCGCGCATACGCAGTGGGTGCCCGGCCGTGAAGCCGAAAGCTGTCACTGCCGGGTGCCCACACTAGGAAGCGCGTCGCTGAAGCCTTAGAGCAGGTAAGTGTCTGTTTATTAAAAGCCAGCAGCTACACTTTTTGTAGCTGCTGACTTTAAATAAACTTAAAAAAAGGCTGGAACTCCCCTTTAAACGCTAGACACATTTAGCATTTAAACGTTCATTCATTGCAATGGAACTCAAAATAAATTTATATTCTGGCCAATGGAATCCACTTGACGTGCCTAATCATGCTTAAACATCCGTGCAATATGCAGCTTTAGGTGTGTTTTTTAAGCAGCTTTTTATTGCCAGAATTAAAAGGTGTTCAGAATAGAAAACCTAGCGCCCTGTGTGCACGAGGCGTTAAAGCGGACCTTAAGTAATCTTTTTATCTTTCCATCTATTAAATATTCTGCCCTTGTTGTTTTAAACTTGGATAGTAATACATTTTTTTCTGCCAGTAAATACCTTATACAGCCCATTTCCTGTTTCTTGTCTGGTCATTAGCCTAGGCTTATGACATTATGCACAGCTCTGTCTCTCACCCTCGTGAGAGGTTGTCAGGAAGGAAGGGGGGATGAGTCATAAGAGGGACAATGAGAGCTGCAGAGCTGGAGGTGTGCCTCTGTGTAAATCCAGGAAGTGAACAGGCAGCAGCTTTAGCTGCCCACAGTTAAAATGGTTGCAGCCAGACTCAGTGGAAGGAGATTTCTGCAGCATATTTAGCAAGTACAGAATCACAGTATATATAAAATAATATGCAAAGTGGTAGGAGGGAAGCTTCAGAATGGCAAAGATGTTTTTATTACAAATTATGGGCCAGATTCACAGAGGAGATATGACGGCGTATCTCCTGATACGCCTGTCCTATCTATGCGGCTGATTCATAGAATCAGTTACGCATAGATAGCCCTAAGATCCGACAGGTGTAATTGTCTTACACCGTCGGATCTTAGGATGCAATACTTCGGCCGCCGCTGGGGGAGTTTGCGTCGTATTCCAGCGTCGGGTATGCAAATGAGCATTTACGGCGATCCACAACGTTTTTTCCCGTCGTTACGTCGTCGAGCCATGTTAAAGTATGGCCGTCGTTCCCGGGTCGAATTTCAATTTTTTTTTTCCGCGTAAGACGTCCAGGAATACGAATGGACGCTACGCACTTCGCCGTTCTAAAAAATGATGTCACATCGCGCAAAGCACGACGGGAATTTCAAAACTGAGCATGCGCAGTACGTCCGGCACGGGAGCGCACCTAATTGTGAGCAGACTGCAGTTCCTCTTTAAGCCTCATGCCGGGAGACATTTGCTGGCATAAAAAATACCGGCTGGCATTCTGCCTGTGTTTATGTCGATCTGTCCCCAACAGCTCAGCAGGGCAGATCGCTGAACTAATCTTGCATGGTTAGTACAGCAGCTCTGACTGGACCTGATAGTGTAACAGGCTGTACTTTGAACAGCCTTCAAAGGCATACGTTTTTTTACCTTAAAAAGCTACCCCCAGACTACCGCTCCTCTCAAACTACTTACCTGGCTGCTTATTTGATCCAGTGCTGTGCCCGTCTGCAGCTCCACTGCTCTCTCCCTCTTTCCACAGTAGACAGTGGCATGAGTGGGAGACACTGGCTCCTGCTGCTGTTAATCAAATCCTGTGAGGAGGGAGTTGGATTCGGAGTTGAGCTGCACTGTGTGTGTCTATAAACTAACACAGCCTGGATCGGAAAGGGAATCCACACAAGTGCCCCTATAGTACTTTCTATAGGGGCACTTGGAGAAGAGGAAGAGTGGAAAGTGTCAATAAGTGACCCCAGAAGAGAAGGTTCAGGAACGCTCTGTGTAATATCACTGCACAAAGCAGGTAAGTATAACATGTTTGTTATTTTCCGGGAAAAAAAATATGCCTTTACAACTGTTTTTAAAGTACTCACACAAAATTCTTACTGCAAGGCGAACACCAATTTTAAGTAAACATTTACTTTGCTGGGTGAACAGCCGCTTCTCTTTTAACAAATCAATCCCAATGTGTTCTAAACCCCCGACTGACTTTTTCCATCGGAAATTCCGACTGTGTGTATACCCCATCGGAGTAATTCCATCAGAAATTCCGAAGAATTCCATCGGAGTTTAGATAGAGAACGTGTTTTCTTTTACTCCGATGGAATTCCGATGCGAGTTTGGTCGGACAAAGGTCCGATCGTGTGTACGGGGCTTAAGGGTAGCCATTCACGTCTCAAATTAGTGCTGATTTGTCTGCCCATTGTCCCTGATGGGCAAAGATCATGTACAGTTTCCAAAGGAAATCTTTCAGTTTGTTGTAAAATCTGTGCAAAGCGGTCAATCTGCCCCTTTAGTCACTGAGAAAAGAATGAAATATTTAACTGTATGCATTATTCTGCTTTTTGGCTGAGCTACACACAGGATCACATCGTACTGTCGTAGGCTTCAGAATAGCCAGCTGCCTCTTATTCTTGGTGGGACAACTGCCCATCTATGACCCTAAATATTAAAAAGCACTTCAATGGAATGCTCCCTTGTTTTACTCCCAAAGAAGAGACGTGTAGAGCATATGTTGTTTCCAAAACAGACAGTTTTACAGCATAGTGTCTCAGTTACAAAGCGCATAGCAAGTCATAAAGCACTGAGTTTGGGTTTCTAGGATTTCCCGGTTAGCTGGCTGAGGTGAAAAAGTAGTAGTCAGCAGATTGTACTGACTGTTAGTGACGTCACGCTCCTGTTTAAAAAAAAGCAAGTGCTAACAAGTGGAACAAGTCAGAAAGCTGAAGCCGGATCCTGAAGCTTTATTGCCTTAACGTACCATGCCTGGTTAATCATTAGCAGAGCTTTCAATTTAACTTGGATATAAAGTGTTTCTTTACCGCTAATGTTTCTTCTATATAAAAGGTGCTTTTTGATCTTGAAAAGAAATAAACGCCAAGCAAGGTAGTTCAACAAATGAATTATACACAGTGTACAAAGCTTTTCTTTCAATGCATATACAAACACGGAGGACGTCTCTCACCTGTGCCTCCATACTGAGCCAACAAAAGGCAGGTGATCAGTAGAAAAGACGTGTTACATAGATGAGTATAGTCATTGAATGGGAATTGTCTATAATAAACGCAAAACATGGTTCATTTATGTCGTGGTATGAGGGAATGTACAACAAACGGGTATGTGTCTATTGGTACACTGCAGTCTTATTGAACTTAAAATAACAAATCTTACAGAGCGTCTGTCAGTGAGCTTAAATTGGTCATGTAATCATGCCACACCGCTTCTTACCAATCTCTATTATCCAAAACCACTTACACAGCACTAGTCATTCATACTACACAATAGTATTGAAACTGTTGCAAACTGTGTATGCTCTTGTGACAAGTACATTTTCATACAGACTCAATAAAGACAACATTGATGGTCATAACGTCCTAGATCTCTCATTACAAACCGAGGCAACCCAGCATCCAAACGTGTTATGTATTATCATTTTATTATTATTTATTATTGTTTATTATTGTATTTATTATTGTTTCTGCCAGTAGCCAAACTCATTTTTCTTTGGTTCACATTTATTATTATTATTTACCATCCCATCAGTGGAATGTACTCACAATCCTGTGTTATATGATTAGTATACCATTACAATGAAATGTAGGCTACACAATACATAATGCATAGTTTTAACCTGCCTACACCACGCAAAACTCATAACCAGCAGATCCTTTGTTTGTAAAGAAAGTACCCTAAGTTCATGTGCCACCATCTTCGGGGGGGGGGGGGGGGGGGCAATGTTATTTCTGGTCTATGCCTAGGTAAACTTAACATTATGGCAGCAAATCTTCAAAGTGATGCTGTGTGCCTCAGTACTGTCCAAAGTTGGTTTATGTCAATGGAAATGGACGGGGCAATGAGTGATACAGGCAGCTGCAGCCAATGCTACATATTCCATGCCAACCATAATCCTAGGAGTATGCTTTTTTATTTGCCAATTTGACATTTTTTTCCCAGTAGTCAGCTGCATTGCACAGTATCAAAAATAGCCAGAATTGGTGACAGGCAGCCATCTTAAAGGGGTTGTAAACCCTCATGTTTTTTTTTTCACCTTAATCCATCCCATGGTAAAAAAAAAAAACTTCTGTCACTGAGCAGCCCCCCGTTTTACTCACCTGAGCCCATTTGTTCCCAAGCCAGAGACACGCACACCCTCTCTGGCCGTTTCTCGGCTCTTGATTGGATAGATTGATAGCAGCACAGCCATTGGCTCCCACTGCTGTCAATCAAATCCAATGACGTGGGCGCCGAGTCTGTGTCTATGGACGCAAAAGCTGGACTCGGGGGTGTACCTGCACGGTAACCCCCAGAGAGAGCACTTCTCCTAGGTGGTTTCCCAATGCGAGGAGAGCGCCACTGAGGGACCCCAGAATATGGTGATCGGGGCCACTCTGTGCAAAACTAACTGAACAGTGGGGGTAAGTATGACATGTTTGTTATTTAAAAAAAAAAATAACATGAGATAGGTAGTGGTAGGGTCACCTAAGATTTAAGCCAGCCTTAGGCGGTTTGAATCTTGGCCAGTTCAGCAGGGACTGGCAGAGATTTGAACCATGAATGGGCAGGCTGAATGTACCAAGTTGATAGATTGATCAATTTGAGCACATCCAGCCTGTCAGATTTTACATGCGATTATTGCTAGCGGCTAAGGATGGCTTCCCCCACCCACCACTGGGAGAACACAATGGCTCAGCAGGAGGTATTCCTGTGGTTGCAGAAAAAGGAAATCACTCTGTCTATGGCCCGCTTAAAGCTAGCCATACATGCTGAGCCGAATGAGAGATATCTATAGTTTCACCCATCAATGCCAAACAGTGTGGATGGACCAAACTCCCACTGTCAGCTATTACAGTGCCTTGAAAAAGTATTCATATCCCTTGAAATTTTCCAAATTTTTGTCATGTTACAGCCATAAAATATGAATGTATTTTATTGAGATTTTATGTAATAGATCAACACAAAGTGGAACATAATTGTGAAGTGTAAGGAAAATGATAAAAGCTTTTCACATTTTTTTAACAAACAAATATCTGAAAAGTGTGGTGTGTATTTGTATTCAGCCCCCTTACCCCTAACTAAAATCTAGTGGAGCCCATTGCCTTCAGAATTCACCTAATTAGTAAATAGAGTCCACCTGTGTGTAATTTAATGTCAGTATAAATACAGCTGTTCTGTGAAGCCCTCGGAGGTTTGTTAGAGAACATTGGTGAACAAACAGCATCATGAAGGCCAAGAAACACACCAGGAAGGTCAGGGATAAAGTTGTGGAGAAGTTTAAAGCAGGGTTAGGTTATAAACAAAATATCCTTTGAATAGCTTTGAACATCTCACAGACTACTGTTCAATCCATAATCCGAAAATGGAAAGAGTATGGCACAACTGCAAACATACCAAGACATGGCCATCCACGTAAACTGATAGGTCAGGCAAGGAGAGCATTATTATGGGGGCCCATGGTAACTCTGGAAGAGCTACAGAGATCCACAACTCAAGAGGGAGAATCTGTCCATAGCACAACTTTTAGTCGTGCACTCCACAAATCTGGCCTTTATGGAAGAGTGACAAGAAGAAAGCCATTGTTGAAAGAAAGCCATAAGAAGTCCCATTTGCAGTTTGTGAGAAGCCATGTGGGGGACACAACAAACATGTGTAAGAAGGGGCTCTGGTCAGATGAGACCAAAATTTTACTTTTTAGCCTAAAAGCAAAACGCAATGCGTGGCAGAAAACTAACACTGCACATCACAATCCTCACTGTGAAACATGGTGGTGGCAGCATCATGTTGTTGGGATGCTTTTCTTCAGCAGAGACAGCGACAGAGTTGATGGGAGGATGGATGGAGCCAAACACAGGGCAATATTAGAAGAAAACCTGTTAGAGTCTGCAAAAGACTTGAGACTGGGGTGAGGTTTCACCTTCCAGCAGGAAAACAACCCCATACATACAGCCAGAGCTACAATGGAATGGTTTAGATCAAAGCATATTCATGTGTTAGAATGGCCCAGTTAAAGTCCAGACCTAAATCCAACTGAGAATCTGTGGCAAAAATTGCTGTTCACATACGCTCTCTATCCAATCTGACAGAGCTTGAGCTATTTTGAAAAGAAGAATGGACAAAAATGTCACTCTCTAGATGTGCAAAGCTGGTAGACACATCCCCAAAAAGACTTGCAGCTGTAATTGCAGTGAAAGGGGGTTCTACAAAGTGACTCAGGTGGACTGAATACAAATGTACGCCACACTTTTCACATATTCATCTGAAAATGATTTGGAAAACCATTTATTATTTTCCTTCCACTTCACAATTATGTGCCACTTTGTGTTGGTCTATCACATAAAATCCCCAAAAAATACATTTATAATTTTGGTTGCACCATGTCAAAATGTGGAAAATTTCAAGGGGTATGAATAGTTTTTCAAGGCACTGTATATTCTGAAAGCTGGTACCCATGGCTGTCAGAATACCCGCACAATGAATGCAGCTGATGGGCTGCAGTCTTTGTTCAACTGACATTTTTCCAGCTGGGTCCTTTGATTTTTTTAGTCAGTTGGTTGGCAGGGCCATCCACAAATCGAATTTCAGCTGACTCAAAGAAATCATCTGAAATCACAGAAATTGATCTGTGTATGGCCAGTTTGAGCAGACTAGCCAAACCTTATGCAGCTCCTGTATTTGTTTCCTGTACAATGGTCAAAATGCACTGCAGCTGCAATCTGCTTTGGGTGTCCATATTAAGCTAGTGACACTCCAAACACATGCCACAAAGGCAATGCGTTTGCCTACATGGGTTTGAATGGTACAGAAGTACCACTGGATCCAGCTGCAGTGAGTTTCCAAAGTATTGAATGCACTACTTTTGATGCGTTGTAATTTCAGGCCATTCAAATTAAATAGGCTGAACTTGCACTACTCAGAACTGAATGTGAATCGCACAGGAGCAAGTTCCCAGCGTAAACCAGCCCAAAATAACAAAATCCACTACTAATCAGAAAGGCGCTTTGTATTATGCAGGCATGAAAAGCAAGCCTTTCTGCATGCCACTTTTTTATAGTCCTATAAAATATAAAACAACATAAAAATGTAGGTTTTACTAAATGTAGGCCTGATAATGTTGCGAACAATTCTGGACATAACATAACATAACTCTGAAGCAAAAATCATGCATTCCTCATTTATATTACTACCTACGTAAGTAAAATGCCTCAATTAATATTAGACATAAGACCACAGCGACGGACTTCTGTCTGAATTTACAGACATAACCAAGTACAAAGTGTTTTGGAAAGCAATTAGACTTTATGCAGGCTGCCAAGCTGTCCAGCTCATTCCTTCTTATATTGTCCTTGGATTCTATCAGCCAATACTTCTTACTGGTTTGTGGAGAAGGACTACGTTTCGAGAGCATGTGTGGGATTTTGGATCGAAAGCTGCATATTCATGAATGCGAGTCAAGTAAAATCAAACCGGGACCGTAGAATGTGAGTGAGAATCAAAGACTAATAGATGCCATATGACAAAATGTTACATACAAGTAGCACAAGTCCAACAAAGACTTACTATATGCCTTCAGCTACTATATTGTGCAGATGTGCATCTACTACCTGCATGATTTGTCTTGTGTTTTGCCTACATTTAATTGTTCTAGCAGAGGTGTGGGGGCATCAAATGAGGACAAGCCTGTAGCATTTGTCGGAGGCTAGCTATCACAGGTAACAATCAGGACACGACGTAGTGCATAGAAATGCAAAACCTTTACTTAAACACTTGTGTGTATTGAACCATTTGGCTCAATGAACCCTTTCATCAGACAAGTCAAAGTGCCTTTAGCACCAATTGCATGCATTTAAAAGTGCTTGCTCTAACACCTGGGGGAGCAAAATGGAAACAAAATGGTGGTATTCATCATTGTGTCTGTTCGCCATACTTTTTAAATTCTGTAACATCCTGCTCTGCAGTTTTAGCATGCCAATGACATGATATGAATTTCTTGTAAATGTGCCTTTTATTGTAAGTGAAGGCATGTTTTTTTTCTTCAACGTAGACATTACAAGGTATTAGAAACAGAATCAAACAACCCATTCAACACAGCCCGAGACAACACATCACATGGCTTGTGTGAGTGATGCACTTCAGTTTTGCATTAACTTGCTGCCTGATTGCTGACCTTGAAGTTCTCATTTCACATGGTAGTTTCCAAATGAGAACATTGCTAACAAGTCTCTCAGTAATAATGAGCATTTAGGAGACTTGCGAGTTCTGGTTATTGAAGCCAACCTATACTCTGCCTATCTCACCCCTGCCATGCTTGGATTGCCAGTATCACTTACTAACACTGCTCTATGTACTCAGGGCCGCCATCAGGGGGGTACAGGTAGTACATATTTATTTTTATTTCTTATATATATATATATATATATATATATTTTATAAATGTTTATTTTTTTATTTTTGTTTATATATTTTTTTTTATTAAAGGGCCCAGAGGTCCCCAGGGCCCTGGATATCAACCCCCCCCCCCTTTTTTTTATAAATGTTTATTTTATTTTTTTATATATATATATATATATATTTTTATATATATATTATTTTATTAAAGGGCCCAGAGGTCCCAGATAGCAACCCCCCTTTTTTGTAGTTTATAAAAAAAAAAAAAAATTGTGTGTGTGTGTATATATATATATATATATATACCACCCCCACTTCTCAATTTGTGGCGCCCCCCCCCGCTTCTCAATTTCAGGTGGCAGCACTCCCCCCGCTTCTCTGCTCCAGAGAGCTGTGTAAGGGGCCCCATAATACCTGATGGCGGCCCTGCATGTACTGTATATTGACCCCAGGGGAGTGTGACCCTATGCACTAACGTGGTCACATTGCTACAGCTGGCAGGCATCTGTAGCAAATATGAGTTCTACTCCCAACTTAAACAATTCAGGATGCAATTATTCTAAATGGATTATTTTATAAAAAAAATATATATACACCATTCAATTATCGCAAGCCAAACTACAATCTGAATCACTTTTAACGAGCAATGCACAAATAAGAAAGAATTCTGGTTGAACTACATTTGTAAGTACAGCATCTTATAGTCTTTGCAATCATATAACATACATTGGGGGTTATTTACAAAAGGATATTCCACTTTGCACTACAAGTGCAAAGTGCACTTTAAATTGCACTGGAAGTGCACTTGGAAGTGCAGTCGCTGTAAATCTGAGGGGAAGCTCTGAAATTACGGGAAGCTCTGCTGATTTTATCATCCAATCATGTGCAAGCTAAAATGCTGTTTTTTATTTTCCTAGCATGCCCCCCTCGGATCTACAGCGACTGCAATTCCAAGTGCACTTGTAGTGCAAAGTGGATTTGCCTTTAGTAAATAACCCCCATTGTAATTAAAAGTATCCATAGAAGACCCTTTGATCATCACTGGTGAGTTCATAGCTAAACTGCTGATAATCAGGTTTACGTAAAGTGTATGCAGGTTTTAAGCTGTAAGATACCTTTTGGCTATTAAACCCTATCTGTGCCACTATGTGGTCCTTAGAGAGTATGGGGGTTATTTACAAACATCAAATCCCCTTGATCGCTTATTTTATTTTTTTTACCAAAGATATGAAGAAGAATACACATCAGCCTAAACTGAGAAAAAAAACTTTAAAAAATAAATAAAAAAATGGGATATTTATTATAGCAAAAAGTAAAAAATATTGTGTTTTTTTTCAAAATTGTCTGCTTTTTTTGTTTATAGTGCAAAAAATAAAAACCACAGTGATGATCAAATAGCACCAAAAGAAAGCTCTATGACCCATTTCACACGGAGGGCATATTGCAGGCGCTATAGCGTTAAAAATAGCGCCTTCAATCCACCCTTAAAAAGCTGCTTTCACACTGGAGCGTTGCGCTAGCAGGATGGTAAAACAAGTCCTACTAGCCACATCTTTGGAGCGGTGAAGGAGCGGTGTGTATACCGCTCCTCCACCGCTGCTGCCCATTGAAATCAATGGGACAGTGCAGCTATACCACCTGCAATGCATTGCTACAGCAGTGCATTGCAGGCGGTTCTAACCTTTTCTCGGACACTAGCTGGGGTTAAGTGCGCCCCGCTAGCGGCCGAAATGCGCCGCAAATCCGCCCATAGCATCTGCGGTAAAATAGCAGCGGTTTACCGCTGACGCTATGGGTGGCTTAGTGTGAAAGGGGTCTATTTGTGGGGAAAAAATGACATCAATTTTGTTTGGGAGCCACGTCGCACAACCACACAATTGTCATTCAAAGAGTGACAGTGCCGAAAGCTTAAAATTGGCCTGAGCAGGAAGGGGGTGAAAATGCCCGGTATTGAAGTGGTTAAAGTGGTATAAAACGCTTCAAAACGCCAACACGGCAACGTAAATGTGGCAAAACTGACATTTTAAACGTGGGTTACTATCTGTCAAGTTTAATCATTTAGGAGCAGTTGTAAAAAATGTCCCGTGTACATGGAGCCTTAAGCTGCACAAAAGCGCATCAGTGTGAAAGGGCCTCAAGTTAAAGTGAAACTGCAACAGAGAAAGATCGGTTAAAGTGGTTGTAAACCCTTACAGACCATGTTATGCTACAGGTAAGCCTATAATAAGGCTTACCTGTAGCTACCCAGGATATCTCCTAAGTCTGTACGGTTTGGGAGATATCCCCTGTCCCCTGCATATGCCGATGTCATCGGCACATCCGCACTGGGGCAAACTGAAGCAATGGCACATGGTATGCGCCGTTGCTTCAGTAAATGTGCTGTCACCGGCGGCTCCCACGCACATGCTCAGGAGTGACGTCATCGTTGCTTCGGCCAATCACAGCACCAGAGCCGCGATACCCGGAAGTAACCCCCGGGAGAGATGTCGCCAGCCGGAGGGGGGTACGAGGACGGCTACGGGGGGCTTCAATGTAAGGTAAGTAATTCATAATGAGCTAGTATGCTCATTATGCCTTTGTCTTGCAGGGTTTTATTTTTTTCAAGGGTTTACAACCACTTTAATTCCCCCTGCTAGATAGGGCTGTGCTGTGAGGCAGAGCTGTGTAAATCTCAGGACTGGGTACACAGAAATACAAAAACGTTTGGCAGGTAAAACAGCGCTCATATATGTATTTTAGTTGTGCTCAAAGCTCAGCTTTAAAGTATACCAAAACATACTCTTTCACTTTGAAGAGTTTGTTGTGTCTATAGGAAGGGAATTGAAGGGGGGATCCCCCAATGGGACAAAAATAGCAAAAGTAAAAAACTTGGCTGGGGTTTTAACCATTTCCTGCTCTATCCAAAATGGAAAAAAAAAAGTTTGGCTTTTGAATGCAATGCAATGTGAGGAATCACACAAAGATCTAAAGGCAATAACACCTCTATAATGTTTTTCTTCTCCCAAGTACTTTGCCAGATATACGTCTCATCTTTCTCTGGTGTGAGTCGGACTGCACGCTCAACTCCAGTCATCAAGGTACCCCTCACAGGAAAGCCAAACTAAAGGAAATACCAGACCTTTGTTAGAAATCAGGCACTCTGCCATCTCCTTGTTTCAAACATAGCTGCTTTGTTTTGTTGTATATAGAATTGGCCACTAACAAAACATAAGGCTAAAACCAGAAAAAGAAAATATACAGCCACACGCTATGCTCCTGCACAGAAGAAATGTGAAAGCAGCACTGCCACAGATCCAAAACCATGAGGAATACTGCAGGACAGATATAAATGACAAGGAAGGGTAATGGTCCAGTTCATATATCCGTCCAGATCACGTCCCTGTTACTTCAGGGAAAAACAGGAAAGTCAAAGGCGACAGGAACTGACAACAACATTTTTTTTTAGGAAGTTTCCAAGAATTCAGGAAAAGGTAAGATCTATTAAAAGTTTTTCATCCTGTGTAATATTATCATCACAACCAGACACAGCAGCATCTTCCCCAGTGGAGCCATTCATTACAGAGCAATCTAGGGTTCCTCCAGAGGTTACTAGGGGTTCCTTGAGCAGACCACTGTAATAGGAGTCATTTTTCCACTAATCCCTGATTAATTGGGGTTCCTGAGACCTGGAAATTATTCCATGTGCTCCACGAAGAAAAAAAAAGTTGAAAATGGCTGCCCCGATCTATGCAGAATACAAAAAATGAAAAGGTAAGTACATCTAATGGTCCGTTTCAGACGAGCAGTCTGTTTAGATCTGCCTGCCAGTTTTGCAAACAGATCTGAACAAAAGCTCAATGCTGGGCAGCCCATAGATGATTTGATTTTCTGTCCTTCCACTGTAGGTGGAAGGACAGAAAATCACTTTATTCCCCCATCAACAAAGTCAGTTTTGATAGGGAAATGCATTCTGGAGCAATATTGTGTTCTGCCAGCAGGGGGTGTCGGGAGCCTTCCTGGCTGGCAGAACACAAAGACTGCTGCTTGCGGTTATAGCCGCCAGCAGTAATCGTATGTAAAAAATATGACAGACTGCTTGTACCCAAAGCGATCGATGGATTGACTTGGGTAAAACCAGCCCTGCTGAATCGGCTAAATTTTAATCCATGTATAGCCAGCTTTAGTCTATGGGCAGGCGGATGTAAACAGATATGCGTCTGTTTGCATCTGACTACCTCTAAGTCCGTCTAGGTCCAGAAAAGAAAAAAGTGAAAGGCATCTTTCACAAAGGTGATATTATGTGTCTGTTTTTCAGGTGAACATGATCAGAATGATGTAAGTCTATGGATAGGCGGATGTAAACAAACGTGTTTTGCTTTACACACAAATACTTCTGACTCAGTCCAGGTCTGGAAAACAAATAAAAAGAAAGGGTTTGCATCTTTTCCCAGTTTCCCAGACCTAACTATGACAGATCGGAGGCAGTCTGATGTAAACAACTGTCCACAGATCCAGTGTGGGTCCAGAAAGATCCAGTTAGTAAATGCATAAAGACTTGAAGTGACTTTTGTCCCATTCTTCTCCAAACCAGCAGATTATCTATTCACAGATCTCCTGCCAACTGCACCAGACGGAGTCCCAGTGAAACAGGCCAGAAGGTTTGCATTTGTTTAAATTATTTTGCCACCTGAAGGTGAAAGATCGAAGAGAAAAGGATGTAAACGGGCGCAGGTCTATTTACATCCAGCTGGCTGTGGATCAAATACTGTATGGGTCTGTTCAGTTCAGTGAGGAAGAAACTGAATGGACATGGATGTCACAAAAGTGACAATTGTTCTGTTCTCCTCCAATTCAGCAGGAGATCTGTACACATAGGCGTCCGTTCTATAGGGCAAAGGGGGGCAATTGACCCCCCCTGGAAAATCGAGAAGGTGTTGAAGACTAATGAAACCCCTCCGCGACTGAAGCAGTGACAGCGCCGCGGTGACAGGCAGGTTAGAACAGGGAGAGAGAGGCGAGCTGTTGGCCATGGTGTTGCAAGGGGGGGCAGGGGGTGGTCTGGTGCGGGGTGACGCCACTGCACCTGACCAACCATCCCCTTCTCTCACGGCCGCGGTCTGTCTGAGCGGTCCCTGGCCGGATGTCACACAGGCACAGCGAGCAGAGTGAAGCCGCCTCCCCCTCCAGTGTTGTGCTGTGCCGCGCTGATGGCTGACCTTAGGTAATAAATGGGATGGGGGAGGGGGGTCCGTCTGTGCTGAAGGGGGGGTTTGTGCTGAATGGGGGACCATCTGTGCTGAAGGAGGGGTCTGTACTGAAGGGGGGGCCATCTGTGCTGAAGGGGGGTCTGTGCTGAATGGAGGGGTCTGTGTGGAATGGGGGTCTGTGCTGAAGGGGGGTCCATCTGTGCTGAATGTAGGGGTCTGTGCAGAATGGGGGGGTCTGTGCTGATGGAGGGGGTCCATCTTTGCTCAAGGGGGGTCCATCTGTGCTTAAGGGGGGTCTGTACATTCTCTAGGCTATATTTATTTGGGCATGGAGTAAAGCTGAATTATTTCAAGAGCTTTTTCACACTGCCAGCTGCCTGCATTATCGGTAAGGCGCCCGCTAAAAAGCGGCGCTTTACCATCATTTTAGCTGCGCTATTCGGCCGCTAGCCGGGCACTTTTAACCCCCGCTAGCATTTGAAGAAAGGGTTAAATGCGACTGTGTATCGCCGCAGCCGAAGCGCCCTCCCCTGAAAATATTTCAGCGGAAAGTAGAAATTGAATAGGTTACTAAAGTCAGGAAAATTCTCGTACATCGGAAGTGATGTCATGTGTTGTATTATATTTTGGGGTGACAATTGTACTGACTAAATGAAAATCGTACAATCTGGTATTGTACAAGGAATATTTTCGCGCTCGTCCGATCGATTAATATCGGGTGAACTGCCGTGACCGGCTCTGTACTAACGATCCGATTATCGTACGATCATGTCGAAATGTAGATACATAAAGCTGGCCATGCACAGATTTTTGTCCAAAATGTTCTCACAGAAATTCTGAAGAAGTCATTGGTCAGAAAAAAAATTCTTGGCATTGTTGAGTTAACTCATTTAGTTTGATATTCTTTAAAAAATGTCATCCAGACTTGCTATTTGAATGGAATTCCAGACGTATTCAACAGGTTTCATTACAGTACAACTTTTCCCCAGATGAAAACCACATTCACAGGATTTAGTTCATTCGAGAAAAAAAATTCCATCCTGCTCCTTCCAATCTTCTCGTCTGAACACCGATGTGACCCTACTAAATGTTCAAAACTCAAAACCAGCGTTGTGAAAATGAGACGTGTGGACAGAAATTCTAGCGGTGTATGGCCAGCTAAACTAGGACAACAAATGTCTCGTATTTCTTCTCTCTTGGTCTTTTAAATATACCATTGAAAGTGTTTTAGCAAAGCAAAACAAAAACAAAACAAGCAAAACAAAAAATAAAATAAAAAATAAAGGAAAACAATTTTATATATATATCAACACAACAACACACACACAATATTTGCACTTGGGTTTAGATATGCTTTACAGTGGTGAGGGATTGGAATATTGTCTGGAAAAAAAAGACTCCCCAATGTAAAGGAGGTTCATCTTCTCCATAGTAATAATGAAAGTAACTCCTAAATGTTGGGTTGTCACCAGAACAGGAATAGAGGAAATTCTTCCAATGGAGACACTGACAAACAATCAGGGATTCCCTCTGACTTCCTATAGGACAGGAATTGTCCACACAGATGACAAAAAAGTGACCCCAAAGTTTTGTCTCTAGTCCCCCTGGAAGCCCCATAGGGGTGCAGAGGTTCCCCCTCCACTGATAACACAGCTCTGTATTCATTACACTGGATCACATAATCCAAGTTTCCCATATACAAACAATGCAATGTACAGAGGAGCACAACTCACCTCACTAAAGAAGTTATCCATTGTCTGTCCCCGGCTCAGCAAGTCTACACTTAGATTGGATGGACTATGCCAGACACTCCATTCCTCTCCTCCTGGGATGTGGAAGGGCCACCTTTGTCCTAGGTAAGTATCCTCAGAGGGCACAGAGTGTGGTACATGCTCCTTCCCTGCACACTGCCCGGTGTATAAGTGTCCGGAGCCCGGTGTATGTCCCGTGCTGTCCCGTAGAGTAGAGTGCAGTGTGCGGACTGCTCGTAGTGTACACTTCTCGGGAAGACTGCCCCCTCAGTCCCTCCCCTATCATTACACTCTGCCTTCTTCTCTGCACACGTCCTATCAGCGCCCTGGGCAGCTCTCCTGTCAAAGGTGAGCTCGTGGCTCTGGGATTGTTCTCTCAATGGGCCGCATTCACTGGGCGGACATGAGGACATGAACAACTGGACGGCCAGGACACTGTGCACTCAATGGGGCTGTGTGTGAGGGGGAGGAGGAGGGGGAGGAGGGATGCAACAGCTGGAACGGCTCTACGGGGCAGACCTGTCTATCATCAGTCCGAGTGTTCCTACAATGGGGCTCTGCACTCCGTCTACCCCATCCGTGTTCACTTCCCATACATGGGACTGCAACTCTAGGCAAAATACAAACATGAACTAAGTCATATAGGCTGCCAATACAAGTTTGTCCCATACATAGTTGTATACCTGTTGATGTTGGCAGCATGGTCTGAGGAATCTGAGCCTGCCATGCTGGGATTTATAGTGCCATACAGAGTCTTTCTTTGCTCTTTCCTTACTCCCTCTCTCTTTCTCTCTCTCCCTTCCTCTTCTCTCGTCCTCTGCTCTCTCTCGCGCTCTCTCCCTACTTCTCTATCTCTTTCTCTGCTCTCTCTTCTCTGCTCTCTCTCTCTCTCTCCCTCCTTATATCTCTCTTTCTCTGCTCTCTCTCTCTCTCTCCCTACTTATATATCTCTTTCTCTGCTCTCTCTCTTCTCTGCTCTCTCTCTTCCTCTGCTCTCTCTCTCCCTTCCACTTCTCTTGTCCTCTGCTCTCTCTCTCTCTCTCCTTCTCGCTCTGCTCTCTATCTCTCTCACTCTCTCTTCCTCTACTCTCTCTCTCTCCCTCTGCTCTCTCTCTCCCTTCCTCTGCTCTCTTTCTCTGCTCTCCCTCCCTCTCTCTCTCCCCCTCTCTCTCTTCCTCTGCTCTTCCTCCCTCTCTCGCTCTCTCTTTCTCTCTTCCTCTGCTTTCTCTCTCCCCCTTCCTCCTCTCTCCTCCTCTGCTCTCTCTCCCTACCAATTCAATTCAAATTCAATTCAAATAAGCTTTATTGGCAGGACCAAATACATGTTAGCATTGCCAAAGCAAGGAAAAGGGGAAGGGGGGTAATATAAAGGGGAATGGACATAAGTCTGTGAAAGTCCTCGGTTTCTCATGTCCCTCTCAGTCTGTGACACGCTGTCACATATTGGGCAGCTATCTTCACAATTGGCTCCTCTTCTCCCAGTAGAAATTGGAGTTTCCTCTTCCTACCTCTTTCTCTGCTCTCCATTCCTCTCTCTCTCTCCCTCTCTCTCTTTCTCTGCTCTCTCTCTCCCTTCCTTATCTCTCCACCCCTTCTCTCTCCCCCTACCTCTCTCTTTCTCTGCTCTCTCTCCTTTTCTCCTTCTCTCTCTTCCTCTGCTCTCCCTCCCTCTCTCGCTCTCTCTTCCTCTGCTTTCTCTCTCCCCCTTTCTCCTCTCTCCTCCTCTGCTCTCTCTCCTACCTCTCTCTCGTTCTATGCTCTCCCTCCCTCTCTCTCTTTCTCTGCTCTCTCTCTCCCTTCCTCTTCTCTCGTCCTCTGCTCTCTCCCCCTACCTCTCTCTTTCTCTGTTCTCCCTCTCTCTCTCTCTCTTCCTCTGCTCTCTCTCTCTCTCGCTTCCTCTGCTCTTTCTTCCTCCTCTCTCTCTCTCTCTTCCTCTTCTTTCGTCCTCTGCTCTCCCTCTCTCTCTATCTTCCTCTGCTCTCTCTCCTTTCCTCCCTCTCTCTCATCCTATGCTCTCTCCCTCCCTTCGCTCTCACTCGCTTCCTCTGCTCTCTTTCTCCCCCTCCCTCTTCTTTCATTCTCTGCTCCCTCTCTCTTCCTCTACTCTCTCTCCCTTTGCTCACTCTCTCTCCCTCTGCTCTCTCCCCCTTCAGATGCTATCCCCCTCCCTCTGCTCTTTATCTTTCTCCCCCTTCATCTGCTCTCTATCGCCCTCTTCCTCTGCTCTCTCTTCCTCTGCTGTCTATCTCTCTCTCCCTTCCTCTGCTCTCTCTATCTCCATCTCCCCCTTCCTCTGCTCTCTTCCTCCCTTCCCCTGCTCTCTCTCCCTTCCTCTCTCTCCCTCTCTTTCTCTCTCCCCCTTCCTCTTCTCTTCTCCTCTGCTCTCTCTCCCTACCTCTCTCTCTTTCTCTTCTCTGCCTCTCTCTCTCTTCCTCTGCTCTATCTCTCTCTCCCTTCCTTCCTCTTCTCTCTTCCTCTGCTCTCTCTCCCTTCCTTCCTCTTCTCTCGTCCTATGCTCTCTCCCCCTACCTCTCTCTTTCTCTGCTCTCCCTCCCTCTCTATCTCTCCTTTCCTCCCTCTCTCTCTTCCTCTGCTCTCTCTCTCTTCCTCTGCTCTCTCTCTATTCCTCCTCTCTCTCCCTTCCTCTTCTTTCATCCTCTGCTCTCTCTCCCTCTCTGTCTCTTTCTCTGCTCTCCATCTTCCTCTGCTCTCTCTCCTTTCCTCCCTCTCTCTCTTCCTCTGCTTTCTCCCTCCCTTCCTCTGCTCTCTCGCTTCCTCTGCTTTCTCTCGCCTTCTCTGCTCTCTCTCTCCCCCTCCCTCTTCTTTCGTCCTCTGCTCCCTCTCTCTTCCTCTGCTCTCTCCCTCTGCTCTCTCTTCCTTTGCTCACTCTCTTCCCCTTCAGATCCTCTCCCCCTTCCTCTGCTCTCTATCTCTCTCCCCTTTCATCTGCTCTCTCTCTCCCTCTTCCTCTGTTCTCTCTTCCTCTGCTGTCTATCTCTCTCCCCCTTACTCTGCTCCCTCCCCTCTGCTCTCTCTCTATCTCCCTCTCCCCCTTCCTCTGCTCTCTTCCTCCCTTCCCCTGCTCTCTCTCCTATCCTCTGCTCTCTATCTCTCTCCCCTTTCATCTGCTCTCTCTCTCCCTCTTCCTCTGTTCTCTCTTCCTCTGCTGTCTATCTCTCTCCCCCTTACTCTGCTTCCTCCCCTCTGCTCTCTCTCTATCTCCTCTCCCCCTTCCTCTGCTCTCTTCCTCCATTCCCCTGCTCTCTCTCCCTTCCTCTGCTCTCTCTCCCTGTCTCTGCTCTATCTCCCTTTCTTCCTCTGCCCTCTCTCCCTTTCTCTGCTCTCTCTCCTTTCCTTCTTCTGCCCTCTCTCCCTTTCTCTGCTCTCTCTCCCTTCTGTCCTCTGCTTTCTCAAGCTTTGGGGTATGTCCCCTTCTTCAAGGTCCAAGCAGTACTGATTCACAAATGTTTTACCCCATAAGTAAGAAAACAGGCAGGATCCCGAAGACCATACGTGTCACTGGTCCAATCAGATGACAGGTGTACAGACTCGCCCAGACTGGGTGGAGTTCCCCTTAATTTGGACAGCACAGATAGACAAATTATAAAGAGAGGGTGTGAATGGAGACCCCAAAGAATGTCCTTGACTCCAAAAAAGGAGAGGGAACTAACTACGGTATATTCCTGAGTAAATCTTTATTCAAAATAGTGAATAGGTGATTGCAAACAGATAACAAATGACAAGGTTGTCACATTAAAATTGCATGCCCATGAGCTCAGTCACACTACTAACCGTACATGTCAGTTAACTCAGATCAGACAGCAATGTTAGTGTTAGGACTGGCCCTCCGGCGATGCACTTCCAATTTCTGGGTACTGGGGACTTCTCGTGTGTGGTGTTGTAGGGGGGACTACAAGGTGCCAAACAGCCCCAACTGGCTTGAGGTGATAGGCATGCGTGGGCTGGTACACTGATGCATTTCACCCACTTCCTGTGTAGGTTTCTTCAGGGTGGAGTGCTACAGAGGTTTTCCAGAGCTCCTTCAGTCCTAACACTAAGGCCCCGTACACACGACCGAGTTTCTCGTCAGAATTCAGCCAGAAACTCGATCGGAGCTGAATTCTGCCGAGAAACCCGGCGTGTGTACACTTTCGGCCGAGGAAGCCGATGAGTTCCTCGTCGAGCCAAACATGTTCTCTATTTCCTCGTTGTTCAATGAGAAAAGTTGGCCTCGCCGAGATCCTCAGCGGCTTCACACAGAACTCGACGAGCAAAACGATGAGTTTTGCCCGTCGAGTTCCTCGGACGTGTGGACGGGGCCTAACATTGCTGTCTGATCTGAGTTGACTGGCACATGCGGTTAGAGTAGTGTGACTGAGCTCATGGGCATGCGATTTTATTGTGACAACCTTGTCATTTTTTATCTATGTTTGCAATCACCTTTTGTCTATGCCTTTTCTATATATACTATTTTTAATAAAGATTTACTAAAAATATACCACAGTTTAGTTCCCTCTCCCTTTTTGGAGTCAAGGACATTCTTTGGGGTCCTCCCTTCACACCCTTTTCTTTTATAATTTGTCTCTCTCCCTTCCCCTGCTCGCTCTCCCCTCCCTTTCAGTGCTCTCTCTTCATTCCTTCCTCTTCTTTCTCTCTCTCTCCCTTCCTCTGCTCTCTCTCTCTTTCCCTTCCTCTGCTCTCTCTCTCTCCCTTCCTCTGCTCTCTCTCTCCCAAACTCTGATCTCTCCTCTCCCTTCCTCTGTGCACTTGCTCTCTCCCTTCCTCTGCTCTCTCTTCCCCCTCCTCTGCTCTCTCTCTTCTCGCTTTCCCCTTCTCTGCGCCCTCTCTTTCTTCCTCTGCCCTCTCCTCTCTGCTCTCTCTCCCTTTCTCTGCTTTCTCTCCCTTCCTCTGCTCTCCCCTCTCCTCTCCCTCTCTCTCACTTCTCTGTTCTCTCTCTTCTCTTCTCTTTCTTTTCTCTGCTCTCTCTCCCCCTTCCTCTGTGCTCTCTCTCCCTTCTTCTGCTCTCTCCCTTCTCTCTTTATCTCTCACCCTTCCTCTGCTCTCTCTCCCTTTCTCTGCCCTCTCCCTCCTCTATCTCTCCCTTCCTCTGCTCCCTCTCCCTCCTCTATCTCTCCCTTCCTCTGCTCTCCCCTCTCCTCTCTCTCTCACTTCCTCTGTTCTCTCTCTTCTTTTCTCTGCTCTCTCTCCCCTTCCTCTGTGCTCTCTCTCCCTTCTTCTGCTCTCTCCCTTCTCTCTTTATCTCTCACCCTTCCTCTGCTCTCTCTCCCTTTCTCTGCCCTCTCCCCTCCTCTGCTCCCTCTCCCCTCCTCTATCTCTCCCTTCCTCTGCTCCCTCTCCCTTCATCTGCTCTCTCTCCCACCCCATCATCTATCTCTCCCTGCTCTATCTCTCTCCCTGCACCTTTTCTCCCTTCCTCTGCTCTCTCTCCTCCTTCCTCTGCTTTGTCTCTCCCATTGCTCTCTCTCCCCATGCTCTCTTTCTCCCTTCCTCTGCTCTCTCTCTCCCTTCTCTGCTCTTATCTCCCTCCCCTCTCTCACTTCCTCTGTTCTCTCTCTCTCCTTTCCTTTGTTCTCTCTCTCTTCCTTTTTGCTCTCTCTCTCCCTCTGCTCTCTCCCTCCTCTTTCTCTCTCACCCTACCTCTGCTCACTTTCCCTTTCTCTGTTCTCTCCCCTCCTCTATCTTTCCCTTCCTCTGCTCCCCCTCATTTCCTCTGCTCTCTCTCCCACCCCCTCATCTATCTCTCCTTGTTCTATCTCTCTCCCTTCCTCTGCTCCCCCCCCCCGCTCTACCTCCCTGCTCTTTTTCTCCTTCCTCTGCTTTCTCTCTCTCTCTCCCTTCCTCTGCTCTCTCTCTCCCCCTTCCTCTGCTTTCTCTCTGCCTTCCTCTGCTCTCCCTTCACTTGTTCTCTATCGCCCTTCCTCTGCTCTCTCTCTGCCTTCCTCTGCACTCTCTTTCCCTTCTTCTGCTTTCGCTCTCTCTTCCTCTACTCTCTCTTTCTCGCTCTCCCTTTCTCTGCTCTTTCTCTCCTTTCCTCTGCTTTCTTTCTCCTCTATCGATCTCCCTGCTCTCTCTTCCTTCCTCTGCGCTCTCTCTCTCTCCCTGTTCTCCTTCCCTTCCTCTGCACGCTCTGTCTCACCCCCTCTCTTCCTCTATCTGTCTCCCTGATTGCTCTCTTTATCCCATCCTCTGCTCTCGCTCTCTCCCTCCATGCTCTCTTTCTCCCTTCCTCTGCTCTCTCTCTCCCTTCATCTTCTCTCTCTCCCCCTCCTATTTCTCTCTCCCTGCTCTCTCTCCCTTCCTCTTCTTTCTCTCTCCCCCTCCTCTTTCTCTCCCTGCTCTCTCTCCCTTCCTCTGCTCTCTCTCTCTATATATATCCCTCTATCTCTCTCCCTGCTCTCTCCCTCCTTCCTTCTGCTCTCCCTCTCCCTCCTCAACCTCTTTCCCGCTCTCTCCCCCCTCCTCTTTCTCTCTCTCTGCTCTATCTCCCTACTTCTGCCCTCTTCTCTCCCTTTTTCTGCTCTCCTCCTTTCTTCTGTCTCCCTGCTTTCTCATCCTACTCTATTTCTCCCTCCTCTCTCCATTTCCTGCTTTCACTCTCCCTGCTCTCTCTCCTCCTCTCTCTCTTCCTCTTCTCTCTATCCCTCTCCCCTTTCTCTCCCCCTTCCTCTGCTCTCCCTCTCACTCCTCTATCTCTCTCCTTGCCTTGCTCTCCTCTCCCGTTTTAATGCACTCTCCCTGCTTTCTCTTTCTCCCTTCCTTTGCTCCCCTTGCTCTCTCTCCCCTTCTCTCTCTCTCCCTGCTCTCTCTCCCTCTCGCCACTCTCTCCCCAGCTCTCTGTCTCCCCTTCCTCTGCTCTCCTCCTTCCTTCTCTCTCCCTGCTCTCTCTCTATACACTATTTCTCCCACCTCTCTCCATCTTCCTGCTATCTCTCTTCTTGATTTCTCTCTCCCTGTTCTCTCTCTCTCTCTCTCTCTCTCTCTCTCTCTCTCTCTCTCTCTCTCTCTCTCTCTCTCTCTCTCTCTCTGCCTCTCCCTCCCTCTCCCCCTCCTCTCTCTCCCTCTCGCCACTCTCTCCCCATCTCTCTTTCTCTCCACCTCACTCTCTCCTCCCCCATCTTTCACCCTCCCCTTTCTGTCCTCTCCCTCCCTCCTCTCTTCCTCCATCTTTCTCTCCTCCTCATTTCTCTCTCTCTCACTCCTCTATGTCTCCCTCCGCTCCATCGTCTATATATTTTCCCCCTCCCTCCTCTCTCTCGCCCCCTCCTTCTTTCCCTCCTCTCTCCCTCTCTCCCTCCTCTCCCCCCCCCACTCTCTCTGCATACTCTCTCTCTCCTCCGCCATGTTGTTTGTCTGTGCCGCCCCAATTCGATTTCCAGGCTGTTGTCGCTCCCTACCTCTCTCCTGCTCCCTCCCAGGGAGTGCTAAAAGTCCACAGGTTAGGGGGCACAAATTACTTGCCTTGCCCTGGGTGCTGACAATCCATGCTACACCACTGGGTACTGCCTTATGTTCCATTTACAGCTAGGCATTCAAGAATTAGAGGCAGAACGTGCGTTTGGTTGCCATTATTGTTAATGGCATTTCAAAAATCACAAAAGCAATGGGCCTTTGTTACATGACAAAACGCTCGAAACCCACGCTTTCAAAAAAAACAGTCTGCTTAAAAAAAAAAAGGTACGGGAGCTACTTTGTCGTGTTTTTAAAGCAAAAGAGCAAGCCCATTCAAATGAACAGTGCTGCTCCAGAATATCAGCAAAATCCAAGCTAAAACCACAACGCTCTGCCATCGCTAGATATGAACTGCGCTGTAGATCCATTGTCTTTCCACTTACCTTAAAACATAATTAACTAATTGACCGTCGGAATGTTTTACACCCTTCGTGACCAGGGCCTATTTTTTTGCTAATTTAGCACTGTGCTACTGGTAATTGCATGGTCATGCAATGCTGTACCCAAAATAAATGTATATAATTTATTTTTCACACATATAGAGCTTTCTTTTGGTGGTATTTGATCACCATTGGGTTTTTTATTTTTTTGCAAAATGTACTGAGAAAGCCTATCACTTGGCGATACGCGTGTAGGGTGGAGTGGAGCATAGTGACGTGCATCACCTGGCAAGTGAGTCTCACCTGGCAAGGTGGTGAGCTGTATCGTGTTATATGCTTGGTACAGCTTTGATCTAGTAAGTGTTTCTGTATAGCGGGGTGAATCAATAAATATATCCATAGGGAACACAATGGGCCATATTCTCGTATATTTCCGGCGGGCGGGCGCGTAAGCCATTTACACTCCGCCGCCCCAACCTACAGGAGCAAGTGCTGTATTCCCCAAACACTTGCTCCGTAGTTTGGGGCGGCGGAGTGTAAATGGCCCGGCGTAGCCACGCGTATCTCCAAGGGGGGCGGCTTCTATTTAAATTAAGCGCGCCCCCGATTCTAACAAACTGCGCATGCGCCAGGCTTAAAAATAGCCCAGTGCGCATGCTCCAGTTCTCGGCGTAAAACGTCAATGACGCCGACGTGTGCGTCATTGCCGTAAAGTCGTATTCAAGAACGACTTAGTAAAACGACGTACCCGACGGGAAAACACGATGCGGACCTGACGCCATACTTAACATGGCCTACGTGGGACTGGCGTAAGGTTACCCCTCATATAGCAGGGGTAACCTTAAGCCTACGCAAACGACGTTAGCGACGGTTACGCCGACGCAAATTTGTTCGGGAATGCGGCGTATCAGGCTCATTTGCATAAACAAATGAGACCTGAACGTAAACGCCACCTAGCGGCCGGCGGAGTAATTACATTTAAGATCCGACAGTGTAAGTGACTTACACATGTCGGATCTTCAGTGTATCTATGCGAAAATGATTCTAAGAATCACTCGCATAGATACACTGGCCAAAAAAGAGAGATTACGATGGAGTATCCTGAGAGACTCCATCGTAACTTTACTCAGAATATGGCCCATTATGTTTGTCTTTTTTGCTTTACATATTATCCGATGAGAGCTGTGAGCATCAGATTATTTACTGCATACAAATTAAGATAAGGATTGGAGCCATTTGTTTTTGGTGAGACACCAGCCTGCTGCTTCCTGTTTTTCATGTGAGTGAGGAGAGGGAGAGATCCATTAAGCCATTCATGAGAGGATAAGACATGGAGCTGTTTGATCTGGATGTGAGGAGACATTGGCTTTTTTATCTTTTACACGAGGTGAGCAGGCAATTTATCTGATAGGGGATTGACACATTGTTTTTCTTACAGTGGTTATGGGATGCACTGTTGAACTTTTTCACAGAGGAATTTGTTTACAGAGGACTTTTTAATAATATGTTTTATTTGCTTTAAATCAATGTTGATCTTTGCTGT